>NC_083727.1:23132878-23435909 GCF_028564815.1 Eubalaena glacialis
AAATGTAGTGGACTAGACGGCTCAGGAAGAGAGGTTCTTGTTCCCAAATGATAGTAAAACGGATACTCTGGATTGGTTCCCTCAACCTTCACTCCAGTTTCCTATTTGTCGAAGTTGAAAAACTAAAATTACATCTCCAAGAGTCCGCTACAGTGAGGGTATTTGGTATAAATTAGATTCTCACATGAGATTCACCAAAGTAAGGATTAAATGAGAAGGAAGCCAACTTCCTGCAATTTAGGGATGTTTCTGCTCTCAGTGTCATGAAAATGTGAGACTTTTTTTTCTCTGAAGCATCTTTCCAATATCCACTCTGCAGCTTCCTCAGAAGCAGTTGTCCTGCCATCTTTCTTCTAACATAGATCCAGTGGTGGCCTCGGAGAGAGTATCTGGTTTAGTTCTTGATGCTGTATTTTTCTGAGAGTCACTCTGGGAGGCCCAACCTAGGATCCACTTTAGTAAATTCAGTAACTTGTAAGCATCTAAATTCCTTTCTGATTAAAATGGCTAGAGCAGGTTACTCTCTCTTGCGCCAACGTATGTGTGAACAAAGGGTGAAGAGATTCTTGGCAAACTCCAACAGATGTCCTTACTATGCCACCACTTGCCTGAGAAGTATCCATATCCCTTCTTGTTTCCATACATGTAATTTCAAAAATTCTGACTACTATAGATTGAAAGAGTTTTAGAGATGAAGACTGTAACTATGTACCGGCTGTGAGCAACTAAGACACTTGACCCAAATTACATAGCAACAATTGCTGTATTTCCCTTTTATAAGTTATTCCAAATAATAAAATCATATATAAAGTGGGTTATTTTATGATATATTTTCTGGGAGCAGCTATTTATGTTCTCTTTTTGAAATCCAATGAAATGAAGAATTGCTTGTTATAGGTAATAGTGTAAAAGATGGAATGTATGTGCATGTACCTGTGTAAAATGTAAGTTATGCTTGTATGTTATATCATTTTCACTGAGTATAATTTCCTAGACTCTAAATTTCATTACTTGGCATTTTAAAAATTATAGGACATTGAATATGTTAAGATAAATATTCTGGCTTCTCTCATTTTGAAGGCATTTTCCGATTTAATAACCAAGCCAACTAAATGCATTTTTAACTTTAATATTGCCCTAGAAAATGTGCTAAATAACATTTATTGATGTAAGTACAATAGTTATTAAAATGTCAATCATAGTCTTCAAATTATACCCAAAAGCATCTGGTGAATTCACTCTAACTATGTTATGAAAAACAGCGACTGGGAGTCAGATCAATGGCCTGAGTTTAGAGCCACAAAAAAGGTACCTGAGAAAAGGCTGCTTTGGGGGATTTTCAGATAACTGTTTAAATCAAACTAGTTAAATTGAAGAGTGTTCTAAGGATCAATTTGTAATCACTCTCTGAAAATAACATGCTCCCATTTCCTCCTCCAGGATATATAAAATGAGAATGAATTATACATTATAAACAATAAAAAAACTTTTGAAAGACAATTGGTATAAGAATCTGTATTTCATAATAGAAATACATCAATAGATGAAATTGATGTCCAACAATTTAAGAAAAAAATCAAAGTCTGTTTATTTCAGTTAAGATTCATCAGTGTTAGAAAAATATATATACTTTTTATTGGTACTACAGTATTGAAGTGTGTTTGGAAAATGAAGAAAAGTGAGGGAAAGTACTCTCTGTATCATAATCCACAGTTCTTAATTTTTACCCTTTCTTTTCTCCATAGGAAATATGTTGTGTGCCTTTGAAATCCATGATGAATTCCTCTGATTCCCTATTATTTAAAAACTTACTTTTTTACTCTAGGAGATATTACAGGAAGAGTTCAAAATATAAATATTTGTACTGACAGTTTTATCGAGATATAATTCATATACCATGAAGTTCACCCTTTTACAGTATACAATTCAGTGGTTTTTAGTAGATTCACAAGGTTATGCATCAGTCACCACAATCTAATTTCAGAACATTTCATCATCCACCCCCAAAAGCCCTATACTTATTTGCAGTCACTCCCCATTTCTTCCTCCTCCCAGCCCTAGCAACTATTAATCTACTTTCTGCCTCTATAGATTTGCCTACTATGGACATTTTATATTAAATGGGATCGTACAATATGAGGCCTTTTGTATCTGGATTCTTTCATTCAGCACAATGTTTTCAAAAGTTCACTCATGTTGTAGATTGAATCAATACTTCATTTCTTTCTATGGGCAAATAAGATCCCATTTTATGAATAACTGGTAACATTATTGTTCTATCTAGTTTATCTTATACCTTTTCATTCCACCCTTTTTCTGATTCTTGTCCTCAATATTATACTTCCAGGACTTTCTCTAATATCTCACACACTCCATAGATAAATCATGCTAAAGACAATCTCTGGTCAAGACTTGATCCTTTCGTCTTTCTAGACCAATATCACACTGATTTAATTATTATTGTGTAAAATGTGTTTGAATTTGGTAGGAAACTCTTCCTTTTTGGTCTTCCTTCTCAGAATTGTCTTATTTATTTATTTTAAAAAATTTATTTATTTATTTTTATTTATTTATTTTTGGCTGCACTGGGTCTTTGTTGCTGCACACGGGCTTTCTATAGTTGGGGCAAGTGGGGGCTACTCTTCGTTGTGGTGTGCGGGCTTCTCATTGCGGTGTCTTCTCTTGTTGTGGAGCACAGGCTCTAGGCACGCAGGCTTCAGTAGTTGCAGCATGCAGGCTCAGTAGTTGTGGCTCATGGGCTCTAGAGTGCAGGCTCAGTAGTTGTGGTGCACGGGCTTAGTTGCTCCGCAGCATGTGGGATCTTCCCGGACCAGGGCTCAAACCCGTGTCCCCTGCATTGGCAGGTGGATTCTTAACCACTGCGCCACTAGGGAAGCCCAGAATTGTCTTATTTATTTATATTATTATATTCTTTTGTGTAAATTTTAGACTAATTTTGTGAATTTTTATGCCCCCAGTCCTACTGTAATTTTAATCAGAATTTTATTGAATTTGTAGATCAGTTTTGGGAAAATGACATGTTTCCAGTGTAACATTGCTAGCATTTCTAATCCATTAACATCATTTACATCTCCAAGGTTTTCTTTGCTTACTTTGATTGAGTTTCTAAAAAGGTATTTTGCATTTCCGTTAGGTTATCTACTGATAATTTATAACTGGTAGGCTATTGTAAATGCCACTTATACCTGCCTTCAGTTTTCTAATTAGATATTCCTCACGTTAGAGCAGACACCTCTTTTGCTATGCCTAGATACCTCAGTTTCATTTACCATTTTGTGTGCCCAGCCCTGGGCTTATGCATGTTTGGCTTCTATGGGCTCACCTCTGAGACTTTTTAGAGGACTGTTCCACTTCCTGGTGGAGAGATCTAGGCATACCATAGCTGATGGCTGTCCAGAGTGAAAGTACATAACCAAAGTGGGACCAACTCTGAAATATAATTTAAACTCTGGACTTCCTTGTGGAGTTGGTTTAAGGCTGTGTGACCTTTCCTGCTTTCAATACCGTGAATGACTCCAGAGAATGGTGAAACAAGCCACCTTTTATGGGAGGGAAAGAAAAGAGAAGTTTGTAATTTTTTGTTGGGAAGATGTAGGTGGGATAATTTCTATTACTCCGAAAATTGGATGTGGAAAAGTGAGGAGATAAGTCTGGAAGTTTGAGAAGAATGGAAAAAGAAGTATACTTTTCAGTGCTTGGGAGAGCAAATTGATTACCAAAATGTACTAAGATTGTCAGACAGTGTTAATATGGAATCATAGTCAGTGTCATCTACATGCGTGAAAACTCAAGATTATATCAGTAACATAATAGCAGAAGAAAGACTGTAGGAAAAGATCTTGTCAATGGCCTGATTCTACACTCCATTCTTCTTTCTGAATAACCAATTTGACACAGCTGTACCAGTTTTCCTCTCCCTCTGAATTCAGGTCTCCTGGGGCCTCAGAATAACTTTGACTCTAAACTGATGGTTCCCGAGAGCCCTAGCTCACAGAAGCTTCAAATTGCTCACAAACCTGTAAAGCTCCATTTTCTCCTTTGATGATCAAAACTCCCCGTCAAAGTAACGCATATTTTTATTGTGTCAACTGTTTATCTTTATTTAGCCCCACATTGTCCATAATAGCTGCTTGATATTTTTGTGCCCAGGGCTGTAACCTGGATTTTCTGTTTTGTATTCCACCTTCTGTAATCATTTAGTATTTGCTAAACTAGTCATAGGAGACATGCTTGCTTTTTTCATATTTCCTTAAGCTCTGAACTTCCTGTTTCAACTTACATATCTATTGGATTCTCTATTTAATACATTCCTTTCTCTAAATTTGATTTTATCTTGCTTTAACTATGCTATTTTACTATTTTTCCCTTGGCTGGATCTCATCCGACCTCTACTGGACTGATAAGATAAAAACAAATAAGTGCGATTTGTAAGTACATTCTTTTCCCGCAAAATAGTATGTAATAATTGCGTGAGAGGAAAGAAGCTGAAGAAGGGTTTGGGGCCCTTGTTAATTTACATTTAATTTTAGCCTCAGAGGTTCTTAAAGGCAGTGGTTATGTCTGCATGTGAATAGGGATATTTAATCAGTCCAGGCTGTCAGGTCGATAGTAGTGCTTATCAAGAAATTAGAGAAAAATGTGCTACCAAGTACATCCTCCTGCCACAGAAGGGGCAACAAATCAGATATGGAAAGTCAAACATTGTGATTAAAAAGCTCATCTGCCCTAGGGAGTCCTTCATATATATATTTAACATTCAGCTTGAGTTTACTAAGGTGAAGACAGCTTTTTTCTATGTCATAGAGATTTTAACTGCAGTACCTCCTTAATCTGCAGACTGCAGATTTTTTTTTTTTCTTTTAAGGAATGCTACTGATTAATAGTATTTTAAAACTTGAAGAACAGAGAGTCATGTTGGAGGAAGATTTTGGTGATTTTCAAACAAGTATCTTTTACTGGACATGTTGTGAGAGTACCACTTTAAAACATATACATATATAATGTCGATATTTCAGTGTCCTCAACTTAAGGAAGTGTTTGTATCCCTTCTATTTTGTTTTATTTTATTTAGTATTTCTAATAGTCTTAGCTTAGGCACAGAAATAAATATTTCACTCTGCCACCATGTGTGAATGTTCTTTTAAATGCACGTCAATTTTAAAGCTTTAGCCATGAGGAGTAACAATTATGTTTGACAACACCTTACTGGGATGTTTTAGGCTACCTTGGTCTAAAATACTTGAATTCTCTGAATAGCAGAAAAGCAGTTTTTGCTTGTCTTGGTTCAATCCAGCTCCACTTTAGCCTGGCCTTCTTACCAGGGAATCTGGGGAATCCTTGAGTATGTCTCAGAGTCTTCTGACAACCTCTCAGACTATGAACTGTCAATAAAATTTGGCTGTTTCAATTAATTCTGATATATTTGAGTTCTTAGAACAAATATTTCTTTCCAAGGAATCCATCGGCTAAGGTCTAGAATGCCCTTGCTGTCTTAGCAGCCAGACTTTACCTGTTAAGGTCTATATAACTTCTTTTCTCTAAGGCACGACCTGGTTGTTTTCCTAGAATTGGAACCGGGAAGGCAGTCTTTCCTTTGTCTAAGAAGCCTGTTTTCTTTTCACTATGTAATCTGCACTAAACCTTAGAGATATAACTATTTCTCTTTTCTGAAAAAGGAACTAAACTATATTTACTTCTTCTTCTTTTATTCCAGGACTATATTAGTCAGGGTTCTTCAGAGAAACAGAACCAATTATAGGTAGAGCTAGAGATAGAGATAAATATTTCTTTTTAAGGAATTGGCTTGCTCATGAGATTGTGAGAGTTGGGGTATTTGTAGACCAGGCTAGCAAACTGGAAATTCTATAAAAGTTGACATTTCAGTCTTGACTCTGAATTCCACATGAAAATAAGCTGGAAACTCAGGTAAGATATCTGTGTTACAGTTTTGAGGATAATTCCTTCTTCAGAAAACCTGTCTTTACTCTTAAGCTATTCAACTGATTGGATGAACTCTACCTACACTATAGAGGGTAATCTGCTTTACTTGAAGTGTGCTGATTTAAATGTTAATCACATAAGAAAAATACCTTCATAGCATCATCTACACAGGTGTTTCATCAAACAGCTGGGCACTGTGGCCTAGCCAAGTTAACACATAAAGTTAACCATCATAAGGATGTTTAATTTATAACCTCTACCAACCAAATCTGAAAACACATATAATGTGAAATGTTTGTAAGAAAAGATATAAGAAATAAAGGTGTCCAGGAGAAAAAGCAAAATATTGCTGTCAGCTCATTTTCCTACAACGGGGTGTAGATTTCTAAAATGTCTTTTCAAGATGGTGCCCAGAATGAATGTGTTGAGCCACACGCAATGAAAATTAACTTATAAAAATCAACAAAAGATCTTCATGAAAGAATCAGGCCAAACATCAAATAGGATTTTCTGGGATTACTCCTGCTTTTTTCCTTGGAAATCTCACGCATTCCTCTGTATGAGATTATTTTTCATTGAACACAGATCTTGAACTCCTCTTTTATGTCAGGCCTTGATTAAACTGAACAGTCATACAAATTGGGCTTTTATTTAGTGTATAAAAGTTTTATTTAGTGCATAAAAGAGGAAATGGTGTTACCTATTCAAAAATATTGAAGCATTTTATCCAGATATTAACAATGTGAATAGATGAATTAAGATGAAAAGGGGATCTAGTGAAAATTCAGAGATTTCACACAGTGCTTTAAATAAAATACCCTTATAATAAAGTTCATTCTGAAAGGATAAAAGGGCTGAAGAAGAAAAGAAAACTAGGACCTATAAAAGCATACTTAAAATAGAGTACAGATAATAGCATGCAAGATGCATATTCTGAAATAAGTGTTGCAATGGTAAAGATAAGTACATTTGAAGTTACCTATTTTATATTTTCAGAAAAAAATGAGAAAATTTTGTTTGTGAAAGAAGTGCAAAATGAGATAGACAATACTCTGTGATGAGAGAAAAAGAGAGTGAGAAAGAGAAAGCTGATTTTAGGCTGGCAGAAAAAATGAGAATTGAATGAGAGAATTATCAAAAACTAGGAGAGTAGCAATGCTGTATGTCTAGATTTGAAAATGTTAAAATTAGATATTTATGGTTCCAGCAATGTAAGATTAAGACAGTTTTTGTTTGTTTGTTTGTTTTTTGGAAATCTCTTTTCAAATAGCAAGACAATGATGAATTGAGGTCCATGATCCTGCAAAAAAAGAGGAATCCAAGATTATGACCCAAGCATTTTCTTTTGACTTATCATTTAAAGCATATGCTTAATTTAAAACTGAGTCTGTGAGACTGAGCTGCTGACTATCTCATGGGATTCAGAGATTAAATGGAGTGTGTGGCCTACCAAGTAAGAGGTTCCTATACATACATCCCAAGGTTTCAGTTGGAACACTCATAGAGATAAATGCAAGGAACAATGTTGATTCAAATTATGCCATCTCCCACAGAGACTGAAGGCCAGTTTCAAATCAGTTTAATTCCTATTAGATTAGGGTTATCTTTTCCTACCATAGTTTCTGCTGAAATTGAAAAAAATAAGTCTCTAGAAGAGAGTAAAATCGATAAGAACCTTAAATTATATCTACAGAGTTTTTCTATAGAGCTGTTTATAATCATTAAAAAATTATTGGGCATGCAAAGAGACAAAAAACATTGACAAACACAAGGAAAATGATGTTAGAAACTGACTCACGTGAAACACGGACGTGATGCAGTAGTTTTTTTTGTTTTTTTTTAACATCTTTTATTGGAGTATAATTGCTTTACAATGGTGTGTTAGTTTCTGCATTATAACAAAGTGAATCAGTTATACATATACACATGTCCCCATATCTCTTCCGTCTTGCGTCTCCCTCCCTCCCACCCTCCCTATCCCACCCCTCTAGGTGGTCACAAAGCTCCGAGCTGATCTCCCTGTGCTATGCGGTTGCTTCCCACTAGCTATCTATTTTACGTTTGGTAGTGTATATATGTCCATGACACTCTCTCACTTTGTCCCCGCTTACCCTTCCCCCTCTCCGAATCCTCATGTCCATTCTCTAGTAGGTCTGTGTCTTTATTCCCATCTTGCCCCTACGTTCTTCATGACCTTCTTTTTTTTTTTTTTTTTTTTTAGAGTCCATATATATGTGTTAGCATACGGTATTTGTTTTTCTCTTTCTGACTTACTTCACTCTGTATGACAGACTCTAGGTCCATCCACCTCACTACAAATAACTCAATTTCGTTTCTTTTTATGGCTGAGTAATATTCCATTGTATATATGTGCCACATCTTCTTTAACCATTCATCTGTCGATGGACACTTAGGTTGCTTCCATGTCCTGGCTATTGTAAACAGAGCTGCAATGAACATTTTGGTACATGACTCTTTTTGAATTATGGTTTTCTCAGGGTATATGCCCAGTAGTGGGATTGCTGGGTCATATGGTAGTTCTACTTTTAGTTTTTTAAGGAACCTCCATACTGTTCTCCATAGTGGCTGTATCAATTTACATTCCCACCAACAGTCCAAGAGGGTTCCCTTTTCTCCACACCCTCTCCAGCATTTATTGTTTGTAGATTTTTTGATGATGGCCATTCTGACCAGTGTGAGATGATATCTCATTGTAGTTTTGATTTGCATTTCTCTAATGATTAATGATGTTGAGCATTCTTTCATGTGTTTGTTGGCAATCTGTATATCTTCTTTGGAGAGATGTCTATTTAGGTCTTCTGCCCATTTTTGGATTGGGTTGTTTTTTTTTTGATATTGAGCTGCATGAGCTGCTGGTAAATTTTGGAGATTAATCCTTTGTCAGTTGCTTCATCTGGAAATATATTCTCCCATTCTGAGGGTCATCTTTTCATCTTGTTTATAGTTTCCTTTGCTGTGCAAAAGCTTTGAAGTTTCATTAGGTCCCATTTGTTTATTTTTGTTTTTATTTCCATTTCTCTAGGAGGTGGGTCAAAAAGGGTCTTGCTGTGATTTATGTCATAGAGTGTTCTGCCTAGGTTTTCCTCTAAGAGTTAGATAGTGTCTGGCCTTACATTTAGGTCTTTAATCCATTTTGAGTTTTTTTTTGTGTATGGTGTTAGGGAGTGTTCTAATTTCATTCTTTTACATGTAGCTGTCCAGTTTCCCCAGCACCACTTATTGAAGAGGCTGTCTTTTCTCCATTGTATATTCTTGCATCCTTTATCAAAGATAAGGTGACCATATGTGAGTGGGTTTATCTCTGGGCTTTCTATCCTGTTCCATTGATCTATATTTCTGTTTTTGTGCCAGTACCATACTGTCTTGATTACTGTAGCTTTGTAGTATAGTCTGAAGTCAGGGAGCCTGATTCCTCCAGCTCTGTTTTTCTTTCTCAAGATTGCTTTGGCTATTCGGGGTCTCTTGTGTTTTCATACAAATTGTGAAATTTTTTTGTTCTAGTTCTGCGAAAAATGCCAGTGGTAGTTTGATAGGGATTGCGTTGAATCTGTAGATTGCTTTGGGTAGTATAATCATTTTCACAATGTTGATTCTTCCAATCCAAGAACATGGTATATCTCTCCATCTATTTGTATCATCTTTAATTTCTTTCATCAGTGTCTTATAATGTTCTGCATACAGGTCTTTTGTCTCCTTAGGTAGGTTTATTCCTAGATATTTTATTCTTTTTGTTGCAATGGTAAATGGGAGTGTTTTCTTAATTTGACTTTCAGATTGTTCATCATTAGTGTATAGGAATGCAAGAGATTTCTGTGCATTAATTTTGTATCCTGCTACTTTACCAAATTCATTGATTAGCTCTAGTAGTTTTCTGGTAGCATCTTTAGGGTTCTCTATGTATAGTATCATGTCATCTGCAAACAGTGACAGCTTTACTTCTTCTTTTCCGATTTGGATTCCTTTTATTTCTTTTTCTTCTCTGATTGCTGTGGCTATAAAACTTCCAAAACTATGTTGAATAATAGTGGTGAGAGTGGGCAACCTTGTCTTGTTCCTGATCTTAGTGGAAATGGTTTCAGTTTTTCACCATTGAGAACGATGTTGGCTGTGGGTTTGTTATATATGGCCTTTATTATGTTGAGGAAAGTTCCCTCTATGCCTACTTTCTGGAGGGTTTTTATCGTAAATGGGTGTTGAATTTTGTCGAAAGCTTTCTCTGCATCTATTGAGATGACCATATAGTTTTTCTCCTTCAATTTGTTAATATGGTGTATCACATTGATTGATTTGCATATATTGAAGAATGCTTGCGTTCCTGGGGTTAACCCCACTTGATCATGGTGTATGATCCTTTTAATGTGCTGTTGGATTCTGTTTGTTAGTATTTTGTTGAGGATTTTTGCATCTATGTTCATCAGTGATATTGGCCTGTAGTTTTCTTTGTGACATCTTTGTCTGGTTTTGGTATCAGGGTGATGGTGGCCTCGTAGAATGAGTTTGCGAGTGTTCCTCCGTCTGCTATATTTTGGAAGAGTTTGAGAAGGATAGGTGTTAGCTCTTCTCTAAATGTTTGATAGAATTCGCCTGTGAAGCCATCTGGTCCTGGGCTTTTGTTTGTTGGAAGAGTTTTAATCACAGTTTCAATTTCAGTGCTTGTGATTGGTCTGTTCATATTTTCTATTTCTTCCTGGTTCCGTATCGGAAGTTGTGCATTTCTAAGAATTTGTCCATTTCTTCCAGGTTGTCCATTTTATTGGCATATAATTGCTTGTAGTAATCTCTCATGATCCTTTGTTTCTGCAGTGTCAGTTGTTACTTCTCCTTTTTCATTTCTAATTCTATTGATTTGAGTCTTCTCCCTTTTTTTCTTGATGAGTCTGGCTAACGGTTTATCAATTTTGTTTATCTTCTCAAAGAACCAGCTTTTAGTTTTATTGATCTTTGCTATTGTCTCCTTCATTTCTTTTTCATTTATTTCTGATCTGATCTTTATGATTTCTTTCCTCCTGCTAACTTTTGGGTTTTTTTGTTCTTCTTTCTCTAATTGCTTTAGGTGTAAGGTTAGGTTGTTTATTTGAGACGTTTCTTGTTTCTTAAGGTAGGATTGTATTGCTATAAAATTCCCTCTTAGAACTGCTTTTGCTGCATCCCATAGGTTTTGGGTTGTCGTGTTTTCATTGTCATTTGTTTCTAGGTATTTTTTTATTTCTGCTTTGATTTTTTCAGTGATCTCTTGGTTATTAAGTAGTGTATTGTTTAGCTTCCATGTGTTTGTATTTTTTACAGATTTTTTCCTGCAATTGATATCTAGTCTCATAGTGTTGTGGTCGCAAAAGATACTTGATAAGATATCAGTTTTCTTAAATTTACCAAGGCTTGATTTGTGACCCAAGATATGATCTATCGTGGAGAATGTTCCATGAGCACTTGAGAAGAATGTGTATTCTGTTGTTTTTGGATGGAATGTCCTATAAATATCAATTAAGTCCATCTTGTTTAATGTATCATTTAAATCTTGTGTTTCCTTATTTATTTTCATTTTGATGATCTGTCCATTGGTGAAAGTGGAGTGTTAACGTCCCCTACTATGATTGTGTTACTATCGATTTCCCCTTTTATGGCTGTTAGTATTCGCCTTATGTATTGAGGTGCTCCTATGTTGGGTGCATAAATATTTACAATTGTTATATCTTCTTCTTGGATTGATTCCTTGATCATTATGTAGTGTCCTTCTTTATCTCTTGTAATAGTGTTTGTTTTAAAGTCTATTTTGTCTGATATGAGAATTGCTACTCCAGCTTTCTTTTGATTTCCATTTCCATGGAATTTCTTTTTCCATCCCCTCACTTTCAGTCTGTTTGTTTCCCTAGGTCTGAAGTGGGTCTCTTGTAGACATCATATATATGGGTCTTGTTTTTGTATCCATTCAGCCAGTCTGTTTTTGGTTGGAGCATTTAATCCATTTACATTTAAGGTAATTATCGATATGTATGCTCCTATTACCATTTTCTTAATTGTTTTGGGTTTGTTATGGTAGGTCTTTTCCTTCTCTTGTGTTTCCTGCCTAGAGAAGTTCCTTTAGTGTTTGTTGTAAAGCTGGTTTGGTGGTGCTGAATTCTCTTAGCTTTTGCTTATCTCTAAAGGTTTTAATTTCTCCATCAAATCTGAATGAGATACTTGCTGGGTAGAGTAACCTTGGTTGTAGGTTTTTCTCCTTCATCACTTTAAATATGTCCTTCCACTCCCTTTTGGCTTGCAGAGTTTCTGCTGAAAGATCAGCTGTTAACCTTATGGGGATTCCCTTGTGTGTTATTTGTTGTTTTTCCCTTGCTGCCGTTAATATTTTTTCTTTGTATTTAATTTTTGATAATTTGATTAATATGTGTCTTAGCATGTTTTTCCTTGGATTTATCCTGTATGGGACTCTCTGTGCTTCTTGGACTTGATTAACTATTTCCTTTTCCATATTAGGGAAGTTTTCAATTATAATCTCTTCAAATATTTTCTCAGTCCCTTTCTTTTTCTCTTCTTCTTCTGGGACCCCTATAATTCGAATGTTGGTGCATTTAATGTTGTCCCAGAGGTCTCTGAGATTGTCCTCAATTCTTTTCATTCTTTTTTCTTTATTCTGCTCTGCAGTAATTATTTCCACTATTTTATCTTCCAGGTCACTTCTCCGTTCTTCTGCCTCAGTTATTCTGCCATTGATCCCTTCTAGAGAATTTGTAACTTCATTTATTGTGTTGTTCATCACTGTTTGTTTGCTCTTTAGTTCTTCTAGGTCCTTGTTAAACGTTTCTTGTATTTTCTCCATTCTATTTCCAAGATTTTGGATCATCTTTGCTATCATTATTCTCAATTCTTTTTCCGGTAGACTGCCTATTTCCTCTTCATTTTTTAGGTCTGGTGGGTTTTTGCCTTGCTCCTTCATCTGCTGTGTGTTTCTCTGTCTTCTCATTTTGCTTAATTTACTGTGTTTGTGGTCTCCTTTTTGCAGGCTGCAGGTTCGTAGTTCCTGTTGTTTTTGGTGTCTTTCCCCAGTGGCTAAGGTTGTTTCAGTGGGTTGTGTAGGCTTCCTGGTGGAGGGGACTAGTGCCTGTGTTCTGGTGGATGAAGCTGATGCAGTAGTTTTTAAACATGGCTTTTTAAATAACTGTGATTAAGATGTTCAAGAGAGTAAATGACATGTAATTTTCTTAAAAAGAACAGTTAAATGACAATTTTATCACTGAACACATAAAAATACAGTAGCTGAAACTGGAATCAATAGCTGGGTTTTGCAGAAGATTCTACAGGTGATGACAGAATCAGATAACTAGAAATGAGATCATAGTATAATAATGTCCAGGTTGAAGAACAAATATAAAAGTATAAAAAGATAGAAAAGGTGTAAGAGACATACAGTACACAGAGTTTCAATGTATTTTTAACTAGGTTCAGAAAGAGAGGAGAGAGTGACTGAAATATATATTTGAAGAGATAACAAGTGACAATTTTCCAAAATTGATCAAAGAGGGAAAACCACAGATTGAAGATACTCTAAGAAAGCCCATAAGGTTAAATAAAAAGATAACCATGCCTAAGAACAACATAGTAAAACTATGTAAAACCAGAGATAGAGAAAAATATTTTCTTTAAATGAGCACCTCTAATACTGATGCGATGCAATGGAACTGTCAAAAGAAAAATGGAAGCTAGAAAAATATGGAATTATATCTTTAAATTAATTAAAGAAATAAAATGCTAAGATATATATATTTTTTTGCCAAACAAAAATGTTCAGTAATTAAGGCAGGTTAAGAAGTTTTCAAAGAAAAAACTTTAAGACGTCTTCAGCAAGGCATATGTGATAAAGGAAATACTAAAAGGGATTCCTCACACAGAAGAGAAATGATCCAGATAGAAAGACAGAGGTGTAGAGGGTGATGAAGAACAATAGAAAGGGTAAATACATTGTAAAAAAGACAATACTTACAATATAAATGAAAAATATTAATACCTCATGGAGTTTAATAATGAGGATTAAGATTAAACACAAGAATTACACCAATGTGATAAGGTATAAATGAACCTAAATTATTTCAAAGTCCTTTTATTGTCTAGAATGAGATAAAGGTGTAAATGTATATTAGAATTTGATCAGTGAATAATGCATATAGTTATGCTTAGAATTATCTATAAAAGAATAAAAATTCAAGGGAATTTACAAGGGAAAATAAAATAGTAGAAGTAATTAAAATAAAACAGAGTTCTTCAGTCTTCACTGTATTGACATTTTGAGCCAGGTAATTCTTAACTGTTCTGTGCATTGTAAGATGTTTAATAGCATCCCTGACCTCTACCTAATAGTTGCCAGTACCATCTTCCCCAACAAGGTAAGATAAAAAGTCTCTAGATATTGCCATATGTTCCCTGGGGGGCAAAATCACCCCCATTTAAGTACCTTTGAACTAAGAAAAACAGTACAGCTAAGGGAAAGGTATATAGAAATATTGGACAGATAGAAAATAAATAATAATACGGCAGATTTAATCTGAAATAATTTATATTAAGTGTAAACAGGTAGGCTTCCACTTCTAAGTAAAATGAAACAGGTGCTGACAGCCATGTTTGGCTGATACAACTGAATAAACCATAGGAATACCAAATATAAGGTCAGTTTTCCCCATAGGCTATTTGGTGAATTCTGGGTTTTAAAGGACAATGAGTGATACAGAGTTGGTAAGGCAGAGAGGATCTCCTCCATCACTAGGTACTTAGTGGACAAAGTCCTGCTAGAGGGAGAAGACCTGTAAAAAACATAGGGAAATTTTAACCTATGTGAGAGAGAGAGAGGCTGAAGAGCCAATCTCAAAATATCCATGTGATAGAATTTTCAGTGCTGAGGATATAGACTCTCTAAGCTCTCAATCAAAGATCCAAGGAAAGTCATGCTTGAGGAATAAGACAAACTAGTGGAGAGCAAGTTCTTCCCCTGCTCAAAACATGATTTTATTTAGGTATGAGATCTTCCTAACATATGGAAAAGGGGACATTCACTGGTGGAAGTTAGCCACTCATTTCTTTCATACACAGTATCTAGGGCACAGTATAAATTTGCTAGACATAAAAAGGCAGAAAACTGACATTGATAAGGGTGAAAAAAAGAACAGTTATAGCAGACACCCAGACAAATCAGTTATTGAAGTTGGGAAATAAGGACCATAAAAATAACTGTGGGGACTTCCCTGGTGGTGCAGTGGTTAAGAATCTGCCTGCCAATGCAGGGGACACGGGTTCGAGCCCTGGTCCGGGAAGATCCACATGCCACAGAGCAACTAAGCCCGTGTGCCACAACTACTGAAGCCCGCATGCCTAGAGCCCGTGCTCCGCAACAAGAGAAGCCACTGCAATGAGAAGCCTGCGCACCACAAGGAAGAGTAGCCCCTGCTCGCTGCAACTAGAGAAAGCCCGCGTGCAGCAATGAAAACCCAACACAGCCAAATATAAATAAATAAATAAATAAACAAACTGTGATAAATATATAATACGTGTAAGAATTCTATACTGACAACTCGTTTTTGAGAGAAATTTAAGACTAAATGAGTGGAAAGATACATTTTATTCATGGTTTTAATGATTAAATATCATGGTGGAAATTCTTCCCAAGTTGATCTTTAGATCTAATGCCATCTATATTAAAATTAAAGCAGCATTTTAAAAATAAAAGTCGACACACTTATTCTAAAATATATATGGAAAATAGAAGACCTAGAACAGCTATAATGGTTTTGCAAAAGGAAACGCAAGTTAGAGATCTTACTTGGAGTTCAGGCAGGACTTGTCACAATGCTAAAAAGTAAATCATGACAATATGTCATTGGCCTAAGGATAGACATACTGATTAATGAAACAGAATAAAACATCTAGAAATAGATACACATATATGGTCAAGTGATCCTAGAGAAAAACACCAGTGTAATCCCAGTGATGAAATGGGACTGGAAATGGTTGTCCAGGCAAAGAAAGTGAATCTTAGCCTAGCATCATAACTCATGATTCACACCATACACAAAAATTAATTTGAGATGTATCAATGTTTTGCATGTAAAAAACTGACCATAGTGCTTCTAATAAAAAGTAAATGTAATGCCTGTATATTGTGTTGATTTAGCTAAACTAGAAACACATTTCCAGAATTCTCTTTTCTGCACAGTTCTGAATTAGCATGGGCTACAATTGATATTTCGTGAGACTTGGAAGGCAAAAGTAAAGCAGGTATCGTATTTCTTTTTTACTCGGTAATTTTGTGCAAGACATCAGGTGCTATTGCATCGTACGTGCATTTTCATGTATCTTCTGTCTCCTTGTTGGCCAGGGGCAGCAGCTAGGCCCTAGCTCCTCTAGACCCCACAAAGGTTAGTATGACCCCTTAAGTCTTTGGCTGAGTACTATGAACCTTTTTCTCTCTCTCCGTCTCAGAAGTTCAGGCACAGCAGATGAAAAGATCATTAAACTTGATTATATAGTAATAGAATCTCTCTAAACTGACACACAAAGAGCAAAATCCTGAGAAAAAATGAAAAGAGATCACTTGGAAAGTATCTAGCGTGTGTGTGTGTGTGTGTGTGTGTGTGTGTGTGTGTGTGAAAGACTCAAGGTAGCTACCATGATCCCCACTTCCTGGTGTTCATACCTTTGTGTGATCTTGTCCCATAAGTGTGAGCAGGATGTATGACTTGATTCTAACCAGTCAGTTATGGCAAAGGTGATGGGATGTATATGATTATATGTGTGTGATTATGTGATTACATTACATGAGATTGTGTTGCTTTTCTTTCTGGAATCCCTCATTTCCTTGCTGGCTTTGAGGAAACAGTCAGCCATGCTAAAGAACCCCACGTGGCCGGGAACTACAAGCAGCTTTTAGGATCTTGAGGTGGCCTTCAACTGACAGCCAACAGAAAAATAAATCCTTTAGTCTGAAAGCCATGGTGGAGTGAATTCTTCCAATAACTTGGATGAGCTTGGCAGTGGATCCTTCCCTAGTCAAGCATTTCGATGAGACCTCCCAAGCTGAGTCTGACACCTTAAACTGCAACTTTGCATAGGAGGTACCTAAGCTTTACCAAGATTCCTGACATGCAGAAACTGAGAATATAAATGTGTGCTGTTTCAAACTGCTAAATTTGTGGTAATATTGTTATACAGCAATAGACAACTAATATAATGTGGGAAAGATGCTGATCCATTGTCTTATCTGATTGTCTATCTCAAATAAAACTCTCCTTCTCTTAAGTAAAATTTAAAAATGTGTTATTTTGATCCAAACACAATTAATTAAGAAGTAACAGAAATATCTGGAAAATGTCCAAATATTTCTAAATTAATCAACAAAATTAAGTTAATCAATAGCTTTCATAATTAACCTTAGGTCAAATTTTAAAAATCACAAGAATCATGAGAAATGAATGAAAGTGAACGCAAAGCATAACAAAATATGTGAGATGAACTAAAAATTGGTGTTAGACATTTATAGCATTAAATACGTATTTGAAAAATAAAAGAAATGTCTGAAAACAATGATCAAAGCTTCTATTTAAGAAGTTGCAGGGGCTTCCCTGGTGGCGCAGTGGTTAAGAATCCGCCTGCTAGTGCAGGGGACGTGGGTTCGATCCCTGGTCCGGGAAGATCCCATATGCCGTGGAGCAACAAAGCCCGTACGCCACAACTACTGAGCCTGCACTCTAGAGCTCGCGAGCCACAACTACTGAGCCTGTGTGCCACAACTACTGAAGCCTGTGTGCCCTAGAGCCCGTGTGCCACAACAAGAGAAGCCACCACAATGAGAAGCCCACGGACCTCAATGAAGAGTAGCCCCCGCTTACCGCAACTAGAGAAAGCCAGCGCAGCAGCAAAGACCCAGCGCAGCCAAAAATATATAAATAAATACATTTTTAAAAAATTGGAAAAAAAAAAGTTGGAAAGGTTATAGTCATATTTACATCTGTATATCTACCTATATACCTACGTACTTACCTTCTTACCTGTATACCTTTCTATCTTCCGTCTACCATTTCTGAATAAGGATTCAGACTGCTGAAAGAATATTCAAAACAATAGCTATGGTAGTCCATTTCCTCACATTTTCCTTTGTAGTAGGCATGCTTTGTCTTCAAAAGAATGGGCAATATTTGGTTAATTTCAATGCAGCTGAGTTTTGTTCCTGAATTCTAGGGGGACAAAGTATCAGAGAGTGTTATTTCATGGTTAGCTTTTCCTGTAATCTCTCTGGTAAGCTTTTCTGTGGCAAGTAAATCATGTAAAGATTCCATTGCTGGCAGGCATTTGCCGTAATTCCTCGTGCTTCTAATTTATTGAACTGTGTCTTCTTCAGCAGCACCTTATGAGAGCTACAGCATTAATCAAAGCTACCCTGTCAGGGCCTTATGCCACCAGCATTTGTTCAACATTGTTATCAACTCTTGTTTTATGGAAGATTAGATATAATGTTTTTCAGAGCTCTGTGATACTATAATTTAAATGAATATAAAAATTATAACTGTCTCCAGCCTACCACCATTTCTTAACAGTCTTAATCCAAAAAAATATTATGACCTAGGTACTAGCGTTGTGTACAAGAGCTGTTGTCAGGCACAAATGGAAACTTACCAAATATTTTTAAATAACTTAAATATTGAATTATTTGTTACTGTCTACTGTGAGCAAACTTAGGAGCAGTTTAAAATACTAACCTTGTGTACTATTTCTGTAGCTTCTGATATGATCATCAGAAAAGCTGCATATTTATTTGGGTCTATATGTTTAAGACTATAGTTATGCTGAATACAATAGTTATAAGTATACTTATTCTGAACTTTATGAGAGTTCTTGATGCCTTCACAAATGTAAGGCATAATTGTTGTCAGAAGTATAATTGAATTAATTAATCCTAGTGACTGATACTGTGGTATTTTGGTATTAATATCAAAGGGTAAAGTGAAAAGATATTGCTATGAAAAGTTTTAAAAATATGCTTGGGATCTGGACAAAGACAGTAGCTTAGTGAAGGACATGAGTAAATTTAAAAGTTTTGGAAGGAAAAAGGTGGCAGATTTTATAAAACAAAGTAAGTATAAGAGTAACAGAACAAAACTGTAAGTTAAAAATGACCTAGAGTTTCTAGTTTCGTGTTTATTAATTTTTTTCTCCATCATTGTTAGTAAGCTTAGGGCAGAAGAAATTTGAAGAGGGAGAAAACATATTAAAACTGTGAGAATCTTATAGACAGAGTGCCAGTGAATGTTCTCTTTAAATACATTCAGCTATGGAAAGTATTTTATAATATTCTGTAAGCAGTATTTCTATGTGGCTTTTAAATATGCCCAGTAATAGTTCATTGATTTGTTTCTTAGGTAAGGAAAGAAAAAGATTAATTATTAGAAAAATACATTTTTTCTTAAACATTTCATTGAATATAGCATACATAAAGGAAATCATAAAATTATAATGTATAGCTTGATAAATTTTCAATAAGTGAACACATTCATAAAACCAACACACAAAATAATAACAACATTACTATGTTCTTTCCCCCAATGATAAACACCATCCTGCATTCTAACACCAAAAGTTACTCTTGCCTAATTATGAGCATTATATAAATGAAATCATAATATACATTCATTTGTGTCTGGTTTCTTTTGCTTAATATTTTTGAGATTTATCTAAATTGTTGCATGTAATTATAGTTCATTCATTTAAAATTCCTCATTGTAATACACTGTATGCATATAACACAACTTTTATATTCTTTTTGGTGTTGTGTGAAATACTTGGTTGTTCCAGGTTTTGCCTACTACAAATAGTGCTGCTAGTACATGCATTTTGGTGCGAAATGTACTCATTTCTGTTGGTTTTATATATTGGAGGGAAATTCCTGAGTAGTAGATTATGTATTTATTATTTAGCTTTTGTAGATACTGAATTTTCTAAAATGGTTGTACCAATTTAAATTCTTATAGCCATGTTGGAGAGTATCTGTAGTCATTCTGAAGTGTATAAAAAGGTCCAATGGTGATTTTAATTTGCAGTTACCTGATACATTGATTTCAACATTTTTCATGTATTTATTTTATACATTTATTTTAGATTCGATATATTTTTTTTTTAGTGGAGTGCATGTTAATTCTTTCCTTGATTTCTACTAGGTATCTGCCCTTTTCTTTTTGATTTTTGAGAATTTTTGTATACTCAGGATACATATCCTTTGTTACATGTATCTATCGAAAATATCTTCCCCTCTGGCTTCACTTTAACTCTACTAATATTTTCTTATTTTTTTTAGTAAGCTTTTTATTTTGGAAAAAATTCAGCTTACAGGAAAGTTGTAAAGATAGTTCTCAGTTTCTCCTAGTTACCATTTCATATTACCCTAGTATACTTGTCAAAACTAAGAAACCAACATTGACACATTATTATTAACTATACTTCAAGCTTTCTTTGGATTTCACCAGTTTTTCCATTACTGTCCTAGTTGTATTCTAGGATCCAATCCAGGGTACCATATTGGATGCCTCCTTTGTTTCTTCAGGTCTGTGACACTTTCTCAGTCTTTACTTGTTTTTCATATGTTGAGAGTTTTTAATACTGTACTGGCCAAATATTTTCTAGAATATCTATCAAACTGGGTTTGTCTGATGTTAAATAGTTACAAAATTTTTCTCTTGTGATAAGAACTTTTAATATTTACTCTCCCACCAGTTTTCAAATATGCAATACAGTGTTGCTAACTACAGTCACCATGCTGTAAATTGCATCCCCTGACTTTATTTTATGTAATTGGAAGTTTGTACCTTTTGACTCCCTTTACTGTTCAAGGCGATGGATGTTAACCAGACTTATCGTGGTGGTCAATTGACAATGTATACAACTATCAAATCACTATGTCATACACCTGAAACTAATGTTATATATCAATCATGCCTCAACTAAAAAAGAAAGAAAAAAAAAATGACGATGAAATCATGAAATGTTAAGAGAAATAATAAATGAGGAAAATTTTTACCAGAAAACCTGCAACTATATTAAATATTAAAAGAATTTCTTCTGGAAGAAGAAAAATGATTCCGGATGGAAACTTGGATAGATAGAGAGAGAGGAGAGAGAGGGGGAGAGAGAGAGAGAGAGAGAGAGAGATCTGTAGATATACACATGTAGTGGCATTATAATTTTTCAAATCAGAGTATGATAATTAAAAATGCTTGTTGTAAACCCAGCACTAAGAATAAAATAGATATAGTTTATAAACCTACAGCAAATTTAAAACTGGAATTATAAGAATTATGCAATAAAGAGGTGTGACATTCCCACAACTTAAGATATCTATAATCCTGAGTTTTCTTATCGTTCCCTTGCTTTATTTCTTTAATACATCTTTATTGGAGTATAATTGCTTTACAATGTTGTGTTAGTTTCTGCTGTACAACAAAGTGAATCAGCTATATGCATACATATATCCCCATATCCCCTCCCTCTTGAGCCTCCCTCCCACACTCCATATCCCACCACTCTAGGTCATCAAAAAGCACGGAGCTGATCTCCCTGTGCCATGCAGCAGCTTCCAACTAGCTATCTATTTTACATTTGATAGTGTACGTATGTCAGTGCTACTCTCTCACTACATCCCAGCCTCCCCTTCCTCCCCGTGTCCTCAAATCCATTGTCAACATCTGCATCTTTATTCCTGCCCTACCACTAGGTTCATCAGTAACATTTTTCTAGATGCCATATATATGTGTTAACATATGGTATTTGTTCTTCTCTTTCTGGCTTACTTCACTCTGTATGGCAGACTCTAGGTCCATCCACCTCACTACAAATAACTCAATTTCATTTCTTTTTATGGCTGAGTAATATTCCATTGTATACATGTGGAACATCGTCTTTATCCATTCATCTGTTGATGGACATTTAGGTTGTTTCCATGTCCTGGCTATTGTAAATAGTGCTGCAATGAACATTGGGGTACATGTGTCATTTTGAATTATGGTTTTCTCAGGGTATATGCCCAGTAGTGGGACTGCTAGGTCATATGGTAGTTCTATTTTTAGTTTTTAAGGAATCTCTATACTGTTCTCCATAGTGGATATATCAATTTACATTCCCACCAACAGTGCGGGAGGGTTCCCTTTTCTCCACACACTCTCCAGCATTTATTGTTTGTAGATTATTTGATGATGGCCATTCTGACCGATGGGAGGTGATACCTCATTGTGGTTTTGATTTGCATTTCTCTAATGATTAGTGATGTTGAGCATATTTTCATGTGTTCGTTGGCCATCTGTATGTCTTCTTTGGTGAAATGTCTGTTTAGGTCTTCCACCCATTTTTGGATTGGGTTGTTTGTTTTTTTTTTTGGTATTGAGCTGCATGAACTGCTTGTATGTTTTGGAGATTAATCCTTTGTCCATTGCCTCATTTGCAAATATGTTCTCCCATTCTGAAAGTTGCCATTTTGTCTTGTTTATGGTTTCCTTTGCTGTGCAAAAGCTTTTAAGTTTCATTAGGTCCCATTTGTTTAGTTTTGTTTTTATTTCCATTACTCTAGGAGGTGGATCAAAAAGGATCTTGCTGTGATTTATGTCACAGAAGGTTCTGCCTATGTTTTCCTCTAAGAGTTTTATATTGTCTGGCCTTACATTTAGGTCTTTAATCCATTTTGAGTTTATTTTTGTGTATGGTGTTAGGGAGTGTTCTAATTTCATTCTTTTACATGTATCTGTCCAGTTTTCCCAGCACCACTTCCTGAAAAGGCTATCTTTTCTCCATTGTATATTCTTGCCTCCTTTGTCAAAGATAAGGTGACCATATGTGCATGAGTTTATTTCTGGGCTTTCTATTCTGTTCCATTCATCTATATTTCTGTTTTTATGCAAGTACCATACTGTCTTAATTACTGTAGCTTTGTAGTGTATTCTGAAGTTAGGGAGCCTGATTCCTCCAGCTTCCTTTTACTTTCTCAAGATTGCTTTTGCTATTAGGGGTCTTCTGTGATTCCATACAAATGTAAAATTTTTTGTTCTATTTCTGTGAAAAATGCCTTTGGTAATTTGATACGGATTGCATTGAATCTGTAGGTTGCTTTGGGTAGTATAGTCATTTTCACAACATTGATTCTTCCAATCCAAGAATATGGTATATCTCTCCATCTGTTAATATTGTCTTTGATTTCTTTCATTAGCATCTTATAGTTTTTTGCATACAGGTCTTTTGCCTCCTTAGGTAGGTTTATTCCTAGGTATTTTATTCTTTTTGTTGCCTTGGTAAATGGAAGTGTTTCCTTAATTTCCCTTTCTGATTTTTCATTGTTAGTGTATAAGAATTCAAGAGATTTCTGAGCATTAATTTTGTACCCTGCTACTTTACCAAATTCATTGATTAGCTCTAGTAGTTTTCTGTAGCATCTTTAGGATTCTCTGTTTATAGAATCATGTCATCTGCAAACAGTGATAGTTTTACTTCTTCTTTTCCGATTTGGATTCTTTTTATTTCTTTTTATTCTCTGATTACCATGGCTAAAACTTCCAAAACTGTTGAATAATAGTGGTGATAGTGGGCAACCTTGTTTTGTTCCTGATCTTAGAGGAAATGCTTTCAGTTTTTCAACATTGAGAACGATGTTAGCTGTGGGTTTGTCATATATGGCCTTTATTATGTTGAGGTAGGTTCCCTCTATGCCCACTTTCTGAAGAGTTTTTATCGTCAATGCCTGTTGAGTTTTGGCAAAAGCTTTTTCTGCATCTATTGAGATTATCATATGTTTTTTATCCTTCAATTTGTTAATTGGTGTATCACATTGACTGATTTGCGTATATTGAAGAATCCTTGCATTCCTGGGATAAATCCCCCTTGATCATGTTGTATGATCCTTTTAATGTGCTGTTGGATTCTGTTAGCTAGTTATTTTGTTGAGGATTTTTGCATCTATGTTCATCAGTGATAGTGGTCTGTAATTTTCTTTTTTTGTGTGACATCTTTGTCTGGTTTTGCTATCAGGGTGATGATGGCCTCAAAGAATGAGTTTGTGAGTGTTCCTCCCTGTGCTATATTTTGGAAGAATTTGAGAAGGATAGGTGTTAGCTCTTTTCTAAATGTTTGATAGAATTCGCCTATGAAACCATCTGGCCCTGGGCTTTTGTTTGTTGGAAGATTTTTAATCACAGTTTCAATTTCAGTGCTTGTGATTGGTCTGTTCGTATTTTCTATTTCTTCCTAGTTCAGTCTTGGAAGGGTGTGCTTTTCTAAGAATTTGTGCATTTCCTCCAGGTTGTCCATTTTCTTGGCATATAGTTGCTTGTAGCAGTCTCTCTTGTTCCTTTGTATTTTTATGGTGTCAGTTGTTACTTCTCCTTTTTCGTTTCTAATTCTGTTGATTTGAGTCTTTTCCATTTCTCTCCTGATGAGTCTGGCTAATGGTTTATCAATTTTGTTTATCTTCTCAAAGA
This sequence comes from Eubalaena glacialis, assembly GCF_028564815.1. Lineage (NCBI taxonomy): Eukaryota > Metazoa > Chordata > Mammalia > Artiodactyla > Balaenidae > Eubalaena > Eubalaena glacialis. The sequence goes on from NC_083727.1 coordinate 23,157,346, forward strand.
ACTAGCTTTTAGTTTTATTGATCTTTGCTATTGTTTCCTTCATTTCTTATTAATTTATTTCTGATCTGATCTTTCTGATTTCTTTCCTTCTGCTAACCTTGGTTTTTTTTGTTTTTCTTTCTCTAATTGCTTTAGATGTAAGTTTAGGTTGTTTATATGAGATTTTTCTTGTTTCTTGAGGGAGGATTTTATTGCTCTAGACTTCCCTCTTAGAACTGCTTTTGCTGCATCCCATAGGTTTTGGGTCATCGTGTTTTCATTGTCATTTGTTTCTAAGTACTTTTTTGTTTTCCTCTTTGATTTCTTCAGTGATCTCTTGGTTATTTAGTAGCATGTTGTTTAGCCTCCATGCGTTTGTATTTTTTACAGTTTTTTCCTTTTATTGATATCTAGTCTCTTAGCGTTGTTGTTTGAAAAGATGCTTGGTACGATTTCAATTTTCTTAAATTTACCTAGGCTTAATTTGTGACCTAAGATGTGTTCTATCCTGGAGAATGTTCCGTGTGCATTTGAGAAGAAAGTGTATTCTGTTGTTTTTGGATGGAATGTCCTATAAATATCAATTAAGTCCATCTGGTCTAATGTGTCATTTAAAGCTTGTGTTTCCTTATTTAGTTTCTGCTTGGATGATATGTCCATTTGTGTAAGTGGGGTGTTAAAGTCCCCTAGTAGTATTGTGTTCATGTCAATTTCCCCTTTTATGGCTGTTAGCATTTGCCTTATGTATTAAGGTGCTCCTATGTTGGGTACATAAATATTACAATTGTTATATCTTATTCTTGGATTGATCCCTTGATCATTACGTAGTGTCCTTCCTTGTCTCTTGTGACAGTCTTTATTTTAAAGTCTATTTTGTCTGATATGAGTATTGCTACTCCAGCTTTCTTTTGATTTCCATTTTCATGGAATATCTTTTTCCATCCCATCACTTTCAGTTTGTATGTGTACCTAGGTCTGAAATGGGTCTCTTGTAGACAGCATATATATGGGTCTTGTTTTAGTATCTGTTCAGCCAGTCTGTGTCTATTGGTTGAAGCATTTAATCCATTCACATTTAAAGTAATTATCGACATATATGTTCCTATTACCATTTTCTTAATTGTTTTGGTTTGTTTTCTTAGGTCCCTTTCTTCTCTTGTGTTTCCTGCTTAGAGAGGTTCTTTTAGCATTTGTTGTAGAGATGGTTTGGTGGTGCTGAATTCTCTTAGCTTTTGCTTGTCTGTAAAGCTTTTTATTTCTCTGTCGAATCTGAATGAGATCCTTGCTGGGTAGAGTAATCTTGGTTGTAGGTTTTTCCCTTTCATCATTTTAAATATATCCCTGCACTCCCTTCTGGTCTGCAGAGTTCCTGCTGAAAAATCAGCTGATAACCTTATGGGGATTCCCTTTTATATTATTTGTTGCTTTTCCCTTGCTGCTTTTAATATTTTTTCTTTGTATTTAAATTTTGATAGTTTGATTAATATGTGTCTCGGCATGTTTCTCCTTGGGTTTATCCAGTATGGGACTCTCTGCACTTCCTGGACTTGATTGGCTATGTCTTTTCCCATGTTAAGGACGTTTTCGACTATGATCTGTTCACATATTTTCTCAGACCCTTTCTTTTTTCTCTTCTTCTTCTGGGACCCCTATAATTTGTATGTTGGTGCATTTAATGTTGTCCCAGAGGTCTTGAGACTGTCCTCAATTCTTTTCATTCTTTTTTCTTTATTCTGATCCATGGCAGTTATTTCCACAATTCTATCTTCCAGGTCACTTATCCATTCTTCTGCCTCAGTTATTCTGCTATTGATTCCTTCCAGAGTATTTTTAATTTCAGTTATTGTGTTGTTCATCACTGTTGGTTTGTTCTTTAGTCCTTCTAGGTCCTTGTTAAATGTTTCTTGTATTTTCTCCACTGTATTTCCGAGAATTTGGATCATTTTTACTATCATTACTCTGGATTCTTTTTCTGGTAGACTGCCTATCTCATCTTCATCTGTTTGGTCTTGTGGGTTTTTACCCTGCTCCTTCATCTCCTGCATATTTCTCTGTCTTCTCATTTTGTTTAACTTACTGTGTTTGGGGTCTCCTTTCTGCAGGCTGCAGGGTCATAGTTCCTCTTACTTCTGTTGTCTGTCCCCAGTGGGTGAGGTTGGTCCAGTGACTTGTGTAGGCTTCCTGGGGGAGGGGACTCTTGCCTGTGTTCTGGTAGGTGGACCTGGATCTTGTCCCTCTGATGGGCAGGGCCGTGTCTGGTAGTGTGTTTTGGGGGGGTCTGTGAGCTTAATATGACTTCAGGCAGTCTGTCTGCTAATATGTGCAGTTGTGTTCCTGTCTTGCTAATTGTTTGAGGTAAGGCTTCCAGCACAGGAGCTTGCTGGCTGTTGGGTGGAGACAGGTCCTAGTGTTGATATGAAGACCTCTGGGAGAGCTCTCACTGATTAATATTCCATGGGGCTGGGAGTTCTCTGGTGGTCCGATGTCCTGGACTTGGCTCTCCCACCTTGGAGGCTCAGGCCCGACCCCAGCCAGAACACCAAGACCCTGCAAGCCACAAGGCATGCAGGAAAAGGAAGAAGAAGAAAAAAAACAAAAACCAAAAACCAAAAACCAAAACGCAACAAAACACCCCAAGTGTTTTGAACAGACAAATCAACAGACAAAACCCCAAGACAAATGGTAAAAGCAAAACTAAACATACACACATGCACTCACAAACAGAAAAGAAAAAAAAAGAAAAAAAGAGAGAAAACAAAGAAGAAGAGATCAACCAAACCAATAAACAAACCCCAAAACAAAAACAAATACTAAAAAGTAAACTAACAACATAAAACCAGAAATAAATCAAATGCAGAAATCAACTTAAAAAAGGCAATGAAAGCATAAAACAAACACACAAAAATGATCAAAAACAAAATGTAAAGACAAAAGAAAGATGAAAACAAAATTAAAAAATACAAAACAACAGAGTAGTAAAGTAAAAATAGAAAAATAGAAAATATAGTTAAAAATAAAATGAAAACAAAACAAAGCAAAGGAAAAAGCAGACACAAGCACAATATAACGAAAAAGTACAGTAGAAATAGGAAAAAATAAATAAATAAAAATATATTAAAAAGAAAAGCATAAAAAAGAAAAGGTAAATAAAAACGTAAAATTAAAAGAATAATCGAAAAAGAACGACAGAACCCCCCCCCAAAAAAAAAGTAGTGATATTTTCCTGTGGCCTTAGCTGTCAAGTGTTCCTGCCCCCTCAGTGAGCCACAGCCAATCCCTGCCTATGCAGGAAGTCCTCCAATACTTCTCGGTGGGTCTCTGGATCTGCTGTGGGCATTGTGGGGCCAGCTCAGACTCTGATCTGGTCTTACTCCCATGTGTACTTGCCCCCAAAGTCCAAAGTTGTCCCCAAAGTCTGCAGCCTCAATCGTGGGAACACTCATTGTCTCTTCAAGTATTCCACAGATGCAGGGTTTACCTGATCGATTGTGGGGATTTAATCTGCTGCTCCTGTGGCTTCATGGGGATGTTTCCCTTTCTCTTCTTTGGTTGCATAACCCCTGGGATTCAGCTTTGGTTTTGGCCCTACCTCTGCATGTGGGCCGCCCTCAGGCATCTGTTCCTCGCCCAGGCAAGAGGGGGTGAAAGCCGCGGCTGATTAGGGCTCACTTGCTCACTCAGGCCTGGGGGGAGGGAGGGATACAACAGTCAAGCTGGGATGTGTGGGGAGTTCCTGCAGAAGCAGAGGCGGGCGTGAAGTTGCAAGAGCCTGAGGCACACCATGCATTCTCCCGAGGAAGTTGGCCCCGGTTCATGGGACACTTGGCAGTGGTGGGCTGCACAGGCTGCCAGGAAGGTGTGGGCAGTGACCTGCCTTGCACACAGGACCCTTGGTGGCAGTGGAGGCAGCCTCTGGGGTCCAAGATAACAGCCGCGGCCCGCACTTGCACTCGCGTAGTCATTGCCCTGCTGTCTGTGAGTGCACGGAGCAGGAAGCCCCTATGGTGGGGGCCCCCCCGCCATGCACCCTGCAACAAAGGTCTCCTGCCTCTCCAGCAGGCCCAGGCTTTTTCCTGGACTTACTCCTGGCTAGCTGTGGTGCACTAGGCACCCCCCCAGGCTGTCCTCACGCAGCCAAACTCAGTCCTCTCCCTGGGGTCTGAGCTCCGAAGCTCAAGCCTCAGCACCCAGCCCCCACCAGCCCCAGTGAGTGAGTTGAGAAGCATCTCATGCTGGTGAATGCTGGTCGGCACCTATCCTCCATGTGGGAATCTCTCTGCTTTGCCCTCCGCACCTCTGTTGCCGCCCTCTCCTCTGAGGCTCCGAAGCTCCCCCGCCCCATCCCCACCAGTGAGGGGGCTTCTTAGTGTGTGGAAACTTTTCCTCCTTCACAGCTCCCTCCCAGAGAGCAGGTCCTGTCCTGATTCCTTTGTCTCTTTTTTTTTTTTCTTTTTTCTCTTGCTCTACCCAGTTATGTGGAGATTTTTTCACCTTTTTGGAAGTCTGAGGTCCCCTACGAGCATTCAGTAGTTGTTCTGTAGGTGTGTTCTACATGTACATGTATTCTTGATGTATTTGTGGGGAGAAAGGTGACCTCCACGTCTTACTCCTCTGCCATCTTGCAGGTCTCCTCCCTTGCTTTTCATATATTTACTTTCACCTGTTTTTGAACTCTTAGAATTACACTGTATACATTCACTGTGAGCATCCATTTTATTCAAATTATGTTAGTTTTTGTAGTTTTACTTCATATTCCTTCATCTGGAGTGTACTAAATACTAGATAATTTATCAATTCTACTGTCAATGAAAATGTAGGTTTTATTTGTATTGTTTTGTTTTGCTATTTCAAATAAGACTATAGACTCCAGTCAACATTTTTTTGCAAGAGCTCGGCACGCCTCGGGCTCTTGCAACTTCACGTTGGCCTCTGCTGCTGCAGGCACTCTCCGCACATTTATAAGGAGACATTTGTCTCCTTATAAATGCATTCAAGAGCTTCTCTGTGATTTAAACCCAGAAGTGGAATTTATGTGTCTCAGAGTATGCCCATGCTCATTATTATTAGGAAATCTCAAATTCTTTCTATAGTCTTATATGCCTTAAGATGGTATGAGTATTATTGTTCCTCCATACCTTCAACAATGCTATGTATTTTTAAATTCAAAGTTTTGCCAATTCTGTGGGTAAGAAGTGTTGTTATGTTTTTAATTTGCATTTCATGATCACTGTTAAGGTAAAATACATTGATGTGGACATTGATTAATATGTGGTTCCCAAATGGCTATGGTGTTTTTGTCAGTAAATTAAATTTTGTAATTTAATTTTAGATAGTACTTCAGATAATTACCATTGAAACAATGTTACATAAGATTTGATGATTTTGAATAATTGCAGACTAGGATAAAATGTATAAAGACTTTATAAAGGCTCAGGCATTAATTATCCCATGTCTTATTCTTGAAAATTATCTTTAAAGATATTGGGGGGCAATTTCCTAGGTCATGTCTATCTATGTTAAAACCCCCAAATGTAAATCTATTTTTCTTCATAGCACTCCTAAAAATTTCATTTACAAATTTGATGCATGCCTGTTTTTACCTTGAAAGAGAGGGAAGAGTGAGTCAACGCTATTGCATTGGTTTTCTGTGGCTATATAGCATGTTACCACAAACGCGGTAGCTTTAAGCAACACAAATCTATTCTCTTCTGGTGTTGGTAGGTCTGAAGCTTGGCACAGGACTGAATTCTCTGCTCACCAGGTTAAATCGGGGTATGCCATCCTCTTCTAAGTTCTTTGTCTCACGTTTTCCACATGGTCCCTTCCATCTTCAAGCTGTTAGTTACACATTTGTCTTTCTTGTGATTTTACTTCTCTGACTACTAGCTGGAAAATGTTCTTGCTTTTAAGGGCTAATGTGATTAGATTAGACCCACCTAAATAATCTCTTTTGGTATACAATTTAACATGATCATAGATGTGACAATAGTGTGATTTGCCTAACAAGTTATCTAATACCCTTCATTGACTTTAAAACATTAAGCTGAGAAAAATATCTGTGCATATATGAATTACACAGGGGCCTACTGATCTGATATGATTAAACATATGGTATAGAAAAGGCAACCTGTTTACAAATTAACCTTCTTTCTTTTCCCAGTTCCTTTCCATCTGACCTGCTATAATCCATGAATTCTGTCTACTTTGTTTCGGGGCATTTATTTATTCATTTGCTTATCAAGCATAAACCACACTACATATCATAAAGTATATAGATAAGAAAATTCATATCATTTAAAATATTGCATTAATACAAAACAAGGGCAACATCAAACATTAGCTATCTCATTTGTTCATCTGGATTAATCTGTTTGAAGTGTGACCTAATAGTCGCTATTTCCACCTAGCATGCAATTTGGGAAGCTCTTATTTTAATGAAGAGTAAGAGACAAAGTTAAATTTTCTGCATTGACAGTGCTGAGAGATTAGTAACCCTTTAAAACAAAAGTAACTCCAAATAGAGATATCTTACTGGATGAAAGTGATGTGTTCCTGAATGTAAAGGAGAATTTGGGACCAGAATGTATTCATTTCACATTTCTCTCATGTGACATCCCTACTTGTAGTAATTTATAAATACAACATATTCTTAATGACTAACAACTGTGAGAAATTATGAGTTACATAAGATTCTTTAGAAATAAGACTTTTGCTACTATATTTTTTTTTGTACAAAGGGTTTAATCAAAAGACTTTTAGTTCATATATATTCAGTTTCAGATTCCTTATCCTTTTTATGCTTGGAATCAAACTCAATTAAATGTTAATAGATATTAGTTGAACTAACGTGATGAAGAATTCATAGATGAGTACCCAATAGATCTTAATTTATTCCCATGCTATAATATTTTATTTTTCAAGACATATATAGCCTGTAAAAATCATTAAAGAAATTCACATGATTTAAGAAGTTTAAATAATTTTATAATGGCAAATATTTTAATTTTTTACATTTTATTTCTTGAAGGACTTAAGTTGAAGCAATGAAGTAACTTTAATGTTGCAAGAGTGACCTCCATGTTACTTCTACCTTGCTAGTTTGGTAAAATTTATGTATGTTTGTATGACAAAGAATTAATAGATTATCAATAAGAACGTGAAACACACAAACCATAGACTGGCAGAAAATATTGATACTTGCAAATTATATGTCTAATAAAGGGCTTACACTTAGAATATATAAAGAACTCCTCTATATTAACAAGACCATTCAGTTTAAAATAGACACATATTTAAAGAGGCATTTCTTCAAGAAGATGTACAAGTGGTCAATAAGCATATGAAAAAATTCTCAACATCGTTAGTTGTTAGGGGGATACAAATAAAACCAAAAGGAGGTACTAGAATGGCTTCAGACCCACTAGAAGAGCTGTAATCAAAAAGAAAGACGATAAGAAGTGTTGGTGATGAAGTGGTGAATTTGGAACCCTCATATGTTGATACTGGTTATGTAAAATGATATAACCACTTTGGAGAATACTTTGGCAGTTTCTTAAAAAATTAAATATAAACTTATCATATGATCTAGCAAACCATTCCCAGGTATCTAACCAAGAAAAATGAAAAATATGTTTACACAAAGACTTGGTTGTAGATTTTCATGGAAGCATTATTCATGGAAGCATTATTCTTAATAGCCAGAACCTGGCAACAATCCAAGTGTCCATCAGCACAATATGACTTATCCCTATAGTAGAATGCTGTTCAGTAATGAACAGGAACAAAGTATTGAACCGTGCTACAACATAGATGATCCTCAAACATATTTTGCTAAGTTACAGAAACCAAACACAAAAGATTCTTATATGTATGATTCAACTTGTGTGAAATTTCCAGAATAAAGCAAATTTATAGAGACAGACAGAAGATCAGTGGTTGTATAGGACTGGAAATGGGCACAGGGATTCACCTTAGATGGGCATGGAGAAATTTTGAGGAGTGACGGAAATATTCTAAAACTTGATGTTGGTGATGTCTGCATAAATCTATTAATGTATTAAAAATGAGTTGTTTACTTACAGTTAGTCCCTTTTATGGCATGGAAATTTTACATCAATAAAGTTATTTGAAAAATATCGTATCAGTTTCTGTCATATTCAGCTGGGAAACTGGTGTTTCAGATTTTTTTGTATCTTGGATCTTTAGTTAAATCCTTTTATTTGCAAACCTGTACCTGTAAAACCTAAGGGAAAAACAATTCCTTCAAACACTAGCAATGATATTAATTACACTTTTTAGTAAATATAACTAAGTTACTGTTATTTCACAAGGAACACAGCTTTATTGCTTTGCATTTTGGGATGCCAGCTGAGGATTTTCTTTTGAAGAAGTCAAGTCTCAGAGATTTTGTGTACATGTATGTGACATACCCATAAAAGAGTTATTAACCTCAATAGAATCTGACATATGTGACACAATTTATTTTCTTATGGAGTACATACCAAATGGTACTGTTAAAAAGTCTGTCTTGTAATTTATTTAAAATCATTACAGAATTCTAGAGATGGACAATCTTGGTGAGGCTCATTTTTTTTTTTTTTTAATTTTTGAGAAAATTTCATCCCATGGATGCTTAAACTACATTTCACAAAGGAAAATTTCCATTGCTTTTTCTAGATTCAGAGTTTTATGTTTGTAACTATTTTCATTCAGTTGATATAATACAGTTAGAAAACTTAGAGTCCATGTTCTTAAATAATTTATGAAAGTTTGACAAGTAATCTTATTTCCTGTGTACAACAGATCTGTTAGTATCAATAAGACAAATTGTTATTCACATTTACAAATTCAGTTGTCCTTCTGAGAAAACAAAAATAAAAATGAATTTAGCAACTTATATTGGGCAATATTTTGAGCACTATCTATGTACCAGGCCTACAGTTAAGCATTAGGATTGTAAATATTACTCTTGTCTCAATCCAGCTGGACACAAGGACATACAAGCAAATGTATGTAATGTGCAGCCTTCAACTTCCAGCTGTATTTTTACCTCCTTAATCATACTTTGTCCTCTCTTGATATTCTAGATAGCTTTACTTGCTTGAAATATAAACAATATATATTTGGGAATGAAAGGTCATTTCATTTAGTTCCTTATAACTGGAGTTATTAATCAACATTTTTATTTGCTGGTTGTATGTACTTATACTAAAAGGAATTTTATTTTTAATTCAAGAATATCTTACTACCCTTATAATACACAGTATATTTTAATTTTTAATAATTAGGTGAAGTTAATGAAGTTTTAAATTACTTATAATTAACCATAAAGACAGCAGAAAAGTTCAAATTGAGTATGTAAACAATATTGAAAATAATTATTGAAGTGAAACTCTAAAATATGAGCTGGAAATATTTTAAGCTTTTTGAAATCATGAATATATACACTTTCAATGTAGTCATGTTTCCTTCTAAAACAGCTTTGAATTCAAATAAGACTGAACAGAAGAAAGGTTTCATAATCTAACATGTAACGTTATTTTTATATTCCTATAACATCTTGGTTCCATGGAACACTGGGGAAATAGACGAAGTTTACCTTTTCAATCCAGAGGAATTAAACACAACAAAAACATGTATACTATTTATTTAATCTGGAAGGAAGATTTAACAACATACTCTCTCCTCTCCCCTTACTCTGTGCATATTTTCTAATGAAATCATAAAGCAAAGTTTCTTTACCTCATCAAGATAAACTTTGTTCATTTGTTCAGCTTTTTTTCATCTCTGCTTTTATTGCTTGGCCTTGGGTCTATTTCTAAAAGTTTTTGAAATTAAAAAAAAAATGTATCTTATGCAGTTTTTTGTTTTACTCTAGTTTGCTTCGTTTTGCATTTTAACTGATAACTGTCTGTTATCCCAGACTATAGAATTATTTTCCCAATTTACTTTGTTGAAAGTTGTGAAGTTCATTGGAGTAGCATTTTTACCTGCCACAAATTCCAAAACTTCAGAAAATGTCAGCAAAACTAATTAGACCAATTCTGTGATCCCTTAATAGAAACCACCTTATTTGGTTTAAAACTGTGTGATGTGAAGAATGGACTATAGGCAAAAAAAGATTGTGAAATATGTTGCAGACCCCTTTTTGAGATGCATCCAATAACCACGTAGTAAAATTGCCATGTGTTTTGTGGTGTCAAGTGATCAGAAGTCAATCACATATTTTTAGACAATATCCGCAAAATCATATTTGTCACAAACATAATATTCTCCATTAATCTACTTCTGCAAGTTTTTCTTGAGAACGATGAATCAGTAAAGGAAGAAATAAAGGAATGTTCCTATTCAGAAACTTTTTTCACCTAACTGAAACAATTTAATTAAATTTATGTTTTGCTTATTGCAAATAGTTAGCAAATAACTGTTGAAGAAAATATATTAAATCAAGCTAGGAGTATGGTTGATGTTAAACTCTGTTTTCTTTTTTTTTTTTTTATTGAAGTATAGTTAATTTACAATGTTGTGTTAATTACTGCTGTATAACAAAGTGATTCAGTTATACATTTATATACATTCTTTTTTCCATATTCTTTTCCATTATGGTTTATCATAGGATATTGAATATAGTTCTCTGTGCTATACAGTAGGACCTTGTTGTTTATCCATTCTATATAGAAAAGCTTACGTCTGCTAACCCCAATCTCTCACTCCATCCCCCCCAACCCACTCCCCCTTGGCAACCACCAGTCTGTTCTCTATGTCCATGATTCTGTTTCTGTTTCATAGATAGGTTCATTTGTGTCATATTTTAGATTCCGCATATAAGTGATATCATATGGTATTTGTCTTTCTCTTTCTGACTTCCTTCACTTAGTGAATAATAATCTCTAGTTGCATCCATGTTGATGCAAATGGCATTATTTTGTTCTTTTTATGGCTGAGTAGTATTACATTGTATATATGTACCACATCTTCTTTATCCATTTATCTGTCGATGGACATTTAGGTTGTTTTCATGTCTTGGCTATTGTGAGTAGTGCTGCTATGAACATAAGGGTGCATGTATCTTTTTGAATTATAGTTTTGTCTGGTTATATGCCCAAGAGTGGGATTGCTGGATCATATGGTAATTCTATTTTTAGTTTTCTGAAAAACCTCCATACTATTTTCCACAGTGACTGCATCAACTTACATTCCCACCAACAGTGTAGGAGGGTTCCCTTTTATCCACACCCTCTCCATTTGTTATTTGTAGACATTTTAAGGATGTCCAGTTTGACCGGTGTGAGGTGGTACCTCATTGTAGTTTTGTCATACCCGGTTTTCCATTCCCTCATTTGTTCCCTCTCATGGGGAGAGGAATAATTTATCTGATTGCCAAATTAAGCAGAGGCTAACATTTCTTGAGCCACACAAAGTAGGGAATGCATAACCATATTAAGCTATATGGGATGCAGACAACATAGTCTATAGCCAACATTCTGTCTCCTTCATTCTCCCTCTTTCTTCATTTCATGCATTATAAGAAGTGATCCAGTGTTGTGCTAAGTTTAGGCTAAGTTTAGCAATACAGCTTTACCAGTACTAAAGATGATAAAATATTTTAATCTGTAGTGACCTTTTCAAGATGAGAAAATTTATTATAAATATTTCTTATTGAATAAAAACAGCAGTACTGTATATTATCAAGCTTTCTAATATGCTATTTCAGTTTGCGGCTTTTGATCCAAAATAACATTTAACTAAAAAATTACTTGTTTTGGTGAATTGGTATTTTGGGTTATTCAGTAGTTTCCTTCTCTTAGACAAGTCATTACTTTACAAAGTGAGGTTCTGTATTTCACTTTTCTAATTGACTGAGACTTTTGAGTCAAAGATATATGGTTATATAAGATCCCATAAGGTCATGTGAGAGAAAGACTTATTACCAGAGACTGGGGCCTCCCAAAAAAGAATTGAGTTGATATATGGATTTTTTAAATACTGGAGTAAACTGAATAATCATGGAAGGCCAAAGAACAGAGCTTAATACCTGTATGCAATAGCAATTTATTATGCATCTCGCATCTGTCAACTGTGGTGTTATTTGTCTGAGATGTGACTACAATCCTAAAATGGAAATTTGAAAGACAAGTTACAAGATGTCTGAGAAAAAGCAAAAATAAGAGAGAAGAATTTTTTATTTGTTTGTTTTATTATTGTTAGTTTGTTTTTAATCAGAGCCAATTATACTGCTCCTTTTGCCATAGAGGGACAATGCCATTTGATTATGTTACAGTGGATCATTTATGGCCAGCTGAATCTTTGACACACCACTTGATTTCTCTGGTTATTTTCTTTAGATGCCCATTGATAGGTTTCAATTAAACCATTGATTGTTCTTGACATATGTAAATTTCTGATTTTTCTAAGTGTTTTAAAGATCTAAACTTAAGGTGGCATATTTGTGTTCTTTCAAATAAAGTATTTTTCACATAGGTATCACTAATTTTTAATTAGTTGTTATTTTCTAGACTGATATTCCATGGTATAGTTTCATAAGTACCCTGGTGTTTGTAATTTAGTACTCACACAATAATGTTAGATAAGTATGCTCTCTAACAAAGAGATTTAAAATGAAATAAGAATGTATTGAGTATTTTTCACTATATATGTTTATTTTGGTTTCAGGAATAATAACACTACCAGTAATCTTTTGTGAATTTTTGAGTTGAGACTCTGATTTACCAGTGTGTGATAATGTACACCTACTGGATATTATAAATATGTCTAATGCAATGGATATTTAACAGAGCTATATCTTAATCATTATCCTTGTAAACACACATTGACGCATGCACAGAGCCCAGGATGAGCACTATTATTAAATCATTGATTTTTAATGAAGTTAAAATAATTAATTGCATCTTGTTTTCATAGTTCTCCAAGTTATAACAGTACATAAATATCGCCCAGAGTAGACTTTCTTAATAATGATTTCTTCCTTTGAAATTACGAAAAGCCTTTTTATGATGCTTGTAAAGTACTTAGCATCATGTCTGGAACAGAGACAGTGCCCAATAAATAGGTCAGTACTAGCATTACTATTTTATTACAAGTCATAATTTAAACATTAGGCTGCAGAAAAATCTTAAATTTTCTCAATTCTCATTCAAGCTTACTTGTATATCCATAGTGCAAAAGTATGGGTAGATGTTAAATACCAAATAAATATAATTGTAATTTAAATCTCACAGTCTAAATTTCACCTTATGTTTTACATGAAGAAATAAATACCTGTCCTCAACAAATAAAGATACTAGACAGCTTCTGTTTTAGCAGGCATAGATATTGATTTTTCTTAAAAAATTAATAGGCTTATTTCTAGAGTAGTTTTAGGTTTATAGAAATATTGAGCAGAAAGTACGCAGAATTCGCATATACTCCCTTCAACTTGTTCCTGCCCAGTTTCTCCTGTAATTACTGTCTTGCTTTGGTGTGGTACATGTGTTACATTGATGAACCAATATCAATGGTTGTTATTATTAACTAAAGTCAATAGTTTACATTAGGCTTCATTTTCTGTTTTATTTTTATTTTTTCATTGAAGTATAGCTGATTTACAGTGTTGTGTTAATTTCTGCTGTACAGCAAGGTGATTCAAAGTGATTTAGTCATACATATATATACATTCTTTTTCATATTCTTTTCCATTATGGTTTATCACAGGATATCGAACATAGTTCCCTGTGCTATATAGTAGGACCTTGTTGTTTATCCGTTCTATACATAATAGTTTACATCTACTAACCCCAAACTCCCACTCCATCCCTCCCCCACCCCTCCAACCCCTTGGCAGCCACAAGTCTGTTCTCTATGTCTGTAGGCTTCACTCTTTGTGTTTGTGTTTTGACAAATTCATAATATCATGTTTCTACCACTGCAGTATCCTACAGAATGTTTCCTCGTCCTATATATAGTATTTTGATTTTTATTCAGTACTTAGTGCCTTATTTTATACAATCAATTGAGTCTTTCTTAATTTCTTTATGTTTCTTTCTACTAAGAAATCTTTTTTTTTTTTTCTGAAATTTTCAAATATGTAGGAATTCTATCTACTGGGACTCCTCCATAGTTAACTATGGTTACCTATCAGCGGTATATACCTGTAATTTTTCTGTCTTATACTGAAAAGTGTATAAAGTCATACATAAGTTTAAAAGTTGTGTGAAGGAGATTGTGCTTCTGAATATTAAGAAAGCTCCGATAACAAAAGTTAAACAATTGATTTCATTAATATAATTTCATATTCATAAAATCATTAAAACTCTCAGTATAGTAATAGAAATATCTACTATTCATTAAGGAATTAGTATTTTCCAGTTATTGGGGGGTGGGGGATTTACAAATATTACCTAAGGCTCTCACCATCCTGCAGGTTATATTTCCAAAATTTGCAGATAAGAAAACCAGTGCTTATAAACATTATGTAATTCATCCAAAGTCACACAAAAAACTAAAATACAAACTGAAATGTGCCTGATTCCATGGCCTCTGAAGTTCACATTACACCATAAAAACATTGTTTTTATATAAAACATAAGATGAAAAGAAAAGGACGTGAGGGGAGAGGAGGAGGAGAAAGAAGAATAGCAAAAAGAAAGAGAAGAAGAACAGGACAGGAAAAAGAGGAGGAAGGCAGAAGTACAAGAAGCCTCTTTATCCACACTGATTTTACCCATCGCATTTCAGAAAGATCTTTAACTTTATCTGTGTTTATAGAAATGGTCTGAATCTATAAAATCACTTAGTGTATTCATTATTTGCATTGGCTTTAAAAATGCTCCCCGAGAACCTAAGGAAAGTCAGTTGGATTTCTCTGCAGCAGTGTAGGTAGCCTGCATGATAAACCAGAGCTCGTAGCAGCAGTTCTTCTCAGAAAAGTTCATTTTTTAATTTTTATTTTCCAGAGGGAGAGAGAGAGAGAGGGAGAGAGGGAGAGAGGGAGAGAGGGAGAGAGTTCTTTAAACTATGAAATGGTACTTTCATAAAATCTTTTAAAAATATTGCTGTTTCCTTCCTTTTTCCCTCCCTTATTGAGCCCCCTTGTGGTAAGTATCTGTAACTTGTCCTTTGGGACAGCTTTTTGAAGGCCTCACATGGAATACACGGTATTTATTTACTGCATGAATTGTATTGCATTTAAACAATTTAGCAATATCATTTAATAACTTGCTTGAAATGTAATACAATGTGAAAGGAAAAAATGGTTGATAGAACTTTCTTTTAGACGTATTTTCACCTATTAAATGTATAAATATATGTTTAGCACTTTAAAGACTATATGATGCTTCTCTTGCTGAAATTCACATACACTCATCTATATACATATATATGTGTAAATATATATACACATGTACATACAACAATTAGAGTTTAGTATTAAATATCTATGAATGAAAAATACTACTTAAAATGTTAAGGCCATAAAAGGTTTGGCTAAAATATAAGTGCAGTTTTGGGGGCTAGACTTGATTGAGTTACAGTAGGAGAACCATTTTCCTCAAGGTTATATTCTGTGAGCTGTTATCAATGGCTTTTTAGGATAACAGACATCAGAAGCATCAAAGCCATCTTCATAGTATAATTTGCAGAATGGCCTAGGGAAATCTACAGCAAACATAAAGACGGAGAGAACCACCACACAGAAGGAAAAAAGAACAAATCGCCAAGTATATTATTTGCTAGTAGATCTTACGTCTTTCAGAGGTTTTGACTTCTTTTCCCACTTTCCTTTCTAGACCTCTAACTGGGTTCCATTTCCAAAGAGCCTTGCTTACCAATGCCAGTACCTTTACTTTTATCACTCATTGCTTAAACCTTTAAATTATTTTCTCAAAGTATTTCAAAATTCGAAGAAATGATTTCTATGGGCAGTATCTTGATACTCTACTTGAGAAGCTGAGAAGATTCATGCATTTTTTTTCAGTATATTTAATTAAGTATGGGTTTGGCACTGACTAAGATGCAGATATATAAAGGTAAACAAGGCCCTCATGGAGCTTAGTATATGAGAATGCAATAGTGATGGAGTTTATTCCATAAGAATGCAGAAAACTATGAAATAGAATATAATAGAAAAATGAAATATCAAATTATATTGCATTTAATAAACTTAAATATCATTTTCTGGAATTTTATTTCAGTTTGTATGTAGGTGTGTATGTATGTATTCTGGGTTACAATAATAAAACAAAATAGTCTTATTATGGGTCGTGTTGAAAGCATTTAAATATGTTACCTGATGAAGATTGTTGCTCCAGATTAGAGAAAAAGCAGAAAAAAGTTAATTAAACTCTAATGTTAGGAGTCAAGATTAGAATGGCTCAAAGGCATGCCATAGCAGAATATAATTCTTATACTCTTCAAGATTATTGAAAGACTGTGGTTTCCCTTTGAACTTTAAGTGCATTATTATTTGATAGTTCATGTCTTTCCTGTTGGTGGCACTGTGCACATAGGAGTCACGAAAAATTTATGGGGAAAACCACTTTATCTATAGCTATAAATTCACCACTTGAATGATGCCTGGCTGGTTGAAAATTGCAGAGCAGCACTTTATGCCTCGTTGACTGTAATATTCTTATCTTTTCTAAAATATGTTCCTATGGTATCTTTTACCTAGTACTGGCAATTTTGAGATTCCTCTGAATTCAGCTGAACTGCTTTTTAAAAAGTAGTGATTCCCAATTGCTTAGTTTCTCATCAAGTTTTTGGTGAAAAATAATCACTGTCTGGTATTTTAGGCTTCTACCCGTGACATGGTCTATCATAACAATAGCTAACAAAAATGGCAAGAGACAATCCTTAAATCAATAAAGAAACATTAACTTTGTGATCCATTTAGGTGTTTTATTGATTCCCTTATATTGGTTTCAATTCATGATGTATTTTTGTAACAAGGAGGATATACACTGAAAACACGGTTGGAAGCAGGGAAGAAAACAATATCAGAAGATGCTTTCTAGAATCTTAGTTAAAGTCTTTGAATGAATAGATAACCCTCCAGTTAGAGCAAATAGGATAAAAGAAATTGACCTGGTCAAACTAATTCAAATGATGATGGAACACTGAGATTCCTGCAAAAAGACGCAAACATTTATACAGTACAAGAGGTGATCTCAATGGACATTATCCCAAAATGAAAGATTTACGTTGTTAACATTACTCATTACAAATGATGTTTGGTTGTGAATATCTGCTGTTGGACCTTAAATCAATACTGATATCTACACGTAGTATCAATATTGTATTAGGTATATTGTAAAACACAAATAAGAATATTGGTCCTGAATTGAGGATCACATTAACAGATTAGAGGGAGCACAAGTTTCTTCCATCTATATGTGAGCATTGCACTTTAACTCCTCTATAGAAAAATTTTATTTTTACTCTTTCTTTACTTTAATCATTTCAATCTATATACAAACCATTTGTAAATTTTCTTTGGCTTTTAATAAAGTCAGTTGACTCACATAAACAGAATATTTTTCAATAGCCAAGTTGTTTTAAATGCAAAGAAAAGAAACTCCCACTTAAAACCTGCTTATTTCAGCACGGTAAGTGAGCATCACAGATAAGAAACTAAACCATGTTCCAAAAAAAAAAAAAAAATCAGATATTACTGTGTCCTACCAAAGCTGTTCTCTGTAATTCTTCAACACAATTATATACCTCTTCATGTTAATATCAAGGTCACCAAATTACAAATCATGAAAACCTAATGACATACCTGTATTTAATCATACATTATTCTATTTTCTAGAATGTGATATTGAAATATAATTTGACTGTAATTATATCAACTCATTGTTATATCCTAGAAAATGATGTTGATTTGTAAGCTTACAATCATTAACTAGACCAAACAATCAATGGTAAGATAAATACTCATATTTGATAGGATGGTACTGGCATGACTTTGAATAGACCACCAGTAAAATCCCTAAGAAAAATACAGGTTAGATGATGTTTGGTTTTAATACTCTTCCCAATCTATGTTTAGATGCCAGTTTAATATCTTCTTTGTTCAATTACATTTAATGAAAATTTAATGAATTCTACTATGTTTAATTGCCATCCTGAAGGTAAATTCCTCTAGTTACTTAATCCTCAGATTCACATTTGGTATTCTTTTTACTGCCCCATTTTTTATTAATACACTTTTTAAAAAGACATGTTTCAGCTTCACAGCAAAATTGAGAGGAAAGTGCAGAGAATTCCTGTATACCTACTGCCCCCACACACCCACAGCCTGCTCCACCATCAACTCATCATACCAGAATGTTCACCTTTGCAAATAATGAAGCTACATTGACACATCATTATCATCCAGGGTCCACAGTTTACATTCTATGGGATCAATAAAAGTATAAGACATGTATCCACCATTATAACATCATACAGAGTATTTTCACTGTCCTAAAAGCCTGTGTTCTCCCATTTATCCCTACCTGCCAACTTCTGACAAACATTGACCTTTTTACTGTCTCCATAGTGTTGCCTTTTCCAAAATGTCATATAGTTGGAATCATACAGTAGATAGCCTTCTCAGATTGGCTTCTTTAACTTAGTAATGTGTATGTAAGTTTCCACCATGTCTTTTCATGGCTTGATAGCTCATTTCTTTTTAGTGCTGAATAATATTCCATTGTCTTGATGGATCATACTATTTATCCATTCACCTACTGAAGGACATCTTGGTTGCTTTCAAGTTTTGGCAATTATGAATAAAGATGCTATAAACATCTGTGTGCAGGTTTTTGTGTGGACATAAATTTTCAGCTCCTTTAGATATATACCAAGGAGCATGATCATATAGTAAGAGTATATTTAGTATTGTAAGGAAGTACCAAACTGTCTTCAAAAGAGGCTGTAACATTTTGCATTCCCACCAGCAATGAATGAGCATTTTTGTTGCTCCACATCCTTGCCAGCATTTAGTGTGGTCAGTGTTCTGGAATTCAGCTATTCTATTAAGTGTATAGTGGTATTTTATTGTCTTAATCTTCAACTCCTTAATGATGTATGATTTTGAGCACATGTAATTTTATATTCTTAATATGCTTATTTGACATCTGTATACTATCTTTGGTGAGGTGGTCAGACCTTTTGCCCATTTTAAAATCTAGTTACTCTTTTTTTTTTTTATTATTGAATTTTAAGGGTTCTTTGTGCATTTTGGATAATGGTTCTTTATCAGATATACCTTTTGTAAATATTTTTGCCCAGTCTGTGGGTTGACTTCTGGTTCTCTTGACCTCATTTTTTTTTTTTTTTCAAGGAAACTATAAATCCTATTGGTTGAGAAAACATTATAAATATTGGGAGAGGGAGGAGAGAGGCACGTGGGGAGAAGGGATATTATTGAGGACTGACTTGCTCAATTTCAGTTCCATCCTATTTCAGTTCAAAATATTGAAAAGTTAAAAATGGCTTTTTTTAGATTCCATTTCAGCTAAGATTTACTGTGCAAAATTGGTCCATCAGGAAGATGCACTCACATGAGATTTGAAGGTGAAAATGAGTCAGAAACAACTTTTGTCGTGGTTGAAGTTAGCAGTGAGAGCTGATTTGTGTTTACATACATTGACAGCAGCTGAGCTCTGCATGTGAGTGTCAGTTCACCTCTTGGTTGGACATGACTAGGTTGTGGGGCAATGGAGGTGGAGGCAACAGCACCCTCCTGACTGCCACATCTCAGCTTCTAAGGGGGTCCCCTCAACTCACTGGTCAAGTGGTAGCCCCTGAGGACCTTCTGATAATTTTATAAGTATCTAATACCTGGTATTACTTCCCTTGATACTCCTCCTATACTTTTATAAGTGTCTCATACCTGGTAATGATTAATTAATTTTTTCTGTTTGAAATAACTTATTTTTGTCTTTTGTACTAAGCACTCTTCAATTATTAAATTATGTGTAATATTTAAAATACAGACATCTTAATATGCTTTTGAATCTCCCATATTTTTATAACTTGGAGATTTTATTGTGTGGGAGAAAAATCTTTGCTTAAGGGAACTTAGAGTCTATTTGGAAAGTTAAGTTGTGATTTAAAAGCATTAAATAACAAAACAAAATTAAAATAAGGTATTAAAATTCCAGATTGGAAAATTTGTTAAAATTAATTACAAAAATTAGGAGGAAGTATGTGTTGTTAGATGACTGGAGCATGCCTTCCTGTAAGGGCTAGCAGCTTTAATATTCTCTCACTATCTTGACCTTTAGAAAAAGGTGAAAATGCCAAAAGAGAGTCCTGGTGTATAGTTATCTGTACAAGCAAAAACAATCCCAAAATATCAGTCTTGCATACTTACATTTTTCAGTCCCAACTTTGGTTTCCCAATTGCTCTGTTCACATCTGATTATGATATTCTATTTGATATCCTCTACTCTAACTCCTAGTTCACATCTGGGTCTTCATTAAAATTCAGATTTATGATATAGTAATTTTCTACTTGTCCTAGTTTAAGAATACTCTTTATCTATACTAAGTGTAGTCTAAATTAGGCCATTTACAGTTTTAGTTCTTATTCTGAACAAAACTGAAGTTTTTTTGACAGATGGCAAGGTAGAGTTTGCAGGATGTCTGCTGACCAGCTTGCTAACATGGCTCTAGAAAATATTGAAGAGTTATTTTGATACAGAAAAATGTCAGTTAGGAAAGGCAGTTTGCCTTTATTGGTAACACTCTCTATAATAATATTTTAAAAATTCATTAATCCATCCCACATACATTTATTTAGATATGTTGAGCAATCAATGAAAAACTAGATATGGTAAATGTGCTTGTGGACTTTAAACTGTAAAGGGAAATAAAGACTCTATATCAGTAATAACGAATAAGTCATAGATGGAAAATAAAAGAAACAGCTAAGAAGTTTGCAGTAGAAAACTTAATCTTGTGTGATCAATCAGAGACAGTCTCACTGAAAAAGTGACACTGAGTTTGTGAAGGCATGGAGCCAGGATCTAGTATGTGTCCCTCTTGGCAAATTAAAAGATACTCATGTGTTTGTAGCAGTGCAGCTTGTAATGGAGGGTTTAACATGAGATTAAGCTGTATAGAAAGTGTGAGAAGAGACCATTGAGGGCTTTATAAGCCAAATGTAGGGATTTACTTGGCAATAGGTATAATTAGAAATCATAGGAAGATATTATTCAAGGAAGTAACATGATAAAATTTGAGTTAATTTTGACAGCACTGCAGAGAAAGGAGCCAGAAATGACAAGAATCTAAGAGATTAGAATGGTTGTGACAAAGGTGGTGGCAACTAAACTATTTAGAGAGCAGACAGGGATAATTTAGGGGTAAATGAAACATATTTGATGATTGACCAAGTGTGTCCAGAGAGGGAGAGATAAGGACAAAAAAGGGGGGTATCAAGGTAGGAATGACTGATTACTAGGATATCCAATTAAATTTGAATTTCAGTAAAACAATGAATAATTTTTTTAGTATAAGTAGGCTTCATGGACTATTTAAGGCATACTTACACAAAATTATTCATCTTTTTTTCTGATATTCAAGGTTAGCTGAGTGTTCTATATTTTATCTGGGAACCCTATATCTGTGAACTAGAAATGTATAAAAGGGTGAATATTTGGTTTAATATGATGAATTTAATATGGGAAAAGTTGTTGAAGATGCCAATAAGATGAAAGTGAGAATTCAGAGTAGGTATTTTGAACATTTAGGTCTGGATGTGTGTGAAAGAATTCTTTTTGTGATACATCTGTTGCAGCACCAAATAAATGCTAAAACAATAGAAATTGATGATCTTTTCTAAGTGTAGTATATAGAATGAGAATAAAAGAGAATCTGAGTCAAGGTAGAGAGGGAAAAAAAACCCCAACATTTAAAGCATAAATACAAGAAACATCATCGAATGCACAAAAACTTAGTGGCGGAAAAGGAAGCAGGACAAGCAGAACTGCCGTCACAAGAGTCAAGGAATATGAGTTATTTAAGAAGCAGGGATTGTTAAAAGGGTCAAGACCTTCCCTGTTCTTTTCATTTAGCTATTATTACTCCTGTGGGTCTGTCTTTATCAGTATGTAGTAAATGTTGCTGGTTCCCCTGCCATATCCTTAAAATTTCAGTGCAAAATAATTGGATTTCCAAATGTTAGCATCTATATCTTTTTGCCTATGGGCAAAGCATATGTGAACACTCAAAGACCACTTGGTGCAAGCTCACAAAAGGCCAAAAGTGCTGAGGAAGAAATCCTTCATGAGAGCTGCCCCATCCAAGGACTGATTGGAGTTGGTATGTAAATACAGCAGCATTTGAATTCTACGGAATTCCATATTCTTCATTGTCTCTCAGAGTTCTCCAGTTCTAATTAGGTTCCAATTATTCTTAATGGTAACGTGCTTGATAGTACATTTATCAATAATTATCTTCTTTCTCTATCTCACTTCGCACTTTCTGGACAGTGTTTCTTGGGATCAGGACCGAAATAATCATTTTCTCAGGGTCTGATTCTGGGAAAACCCAACGTAAGATGCAGAACTTTGACAGAAATCTGTTGTTTTTTCCCAGTCAAAATCATAGCTATAATTGGAAAATATTAAGACCTATCAGTCTATTAAAGGTTATAAGAAATTCTGAGCATGGAACTTTCTGTGTTTCCCATCTGTGTAGGCTACTAAAATAAACGAGACAATCTACAGAAACCCACTTTACATATAGTGACACATATTGTTTAAAGGTAAATGAATGGAGAAAAATATACGATGCTAACACTAATCCAAAAAAAGCAGAAATGGCTATACTAATTTCAGACAGAGCAGAATTCAATGCAAGGAAAGCTATCAGGATAAACAAGGACATTACATAATGATAAAGGGGTCAGTTCTCCAAGAAGACATAACAATTCATAACATGTATATGCCTAATAACAGAGTGTCAAACTATGTGAGGCAAAACTAATAGAATTGCAAAGAGAAATAGATGAAGCCACTCTTATAGTTGGAGACCTCAATACCTCTCTATCAGAAACGGACAGATCTAACAGGCAGAAAATCACTAATGACATTGAAGTAAATAGCACCATCAATCAGCTGGATATAATAGACATTTATAGTCAGGTTCATCCAACAACAGCAGAATATATATTCTTTTCAGGTTCACATGGAGCATTTACCAATAGCCCACATTTTGGGTCATAAAACATCCTAAAATTTGAAACAATAGAAATCATACAATGTTTGCCCTCAGACCACAGTGGAACTAAACTGGAAATCAATAATAGAAAGATAACCAGAAAAATCACACAGTATGTAGAGATTAAACAACACCCTTCTAAATAACACATGGGTCAAAGAAGAAATCTGAAGATAAATTAAAAACTATTTTAAACCTAATGAATATGGAACCACAACGTTTCAAAATTTGTGGGATGCAGTGAAAGTAGTGCTTAGAGGGCAATTCGTAGCCTTGAATGCATATTATAGAAAAGAAGAAAGATGTAAAATCAGTTATCTAAGTTTCTACCTTAGGAAATTAGGGGGAAAAAAGCACAATATAAAGTAAGCAGAATAAAAGAAATAATAAGAATTAGAACAAAAATTGACAAAATTTAAAACAGGAAATCAGTAGGAGAAAATCAGTGAAACCAAAAGCTAGTTCTTTGAAAAGATCAATAGAATTTATAAACCTCTAGCCAGGCTAGCCAAGAAAAAAAAGGGATAAGACTAGAATTACTAATATCAGAAATGATAGAAATAACATCATTAATGATTCTATGGGTATTAAAAGGATGATAAAGGAATGCTACAAACAACTCTATGCCCATAAATTTGATAGCCTAGATGAAATGCACCATTTCCTTGAAAGACACAATTTCCCAAAATTCACTCAAGAAATAAACAATTTGAATAGGTCTATATCTATTAAAGAAATTGAATCAATAATTGACCTTCCCAAACAGAAAGCATGAGTCCCAGATGGGTTTACTGGTGAATTCTACCAAATATTTATGGAAGAAATTATACCAATTCTCTATAATCTCTTTCAGAGGCTAGAAGCAGAAGAAGCATTGCTCTTAACTCATTCTATGAGGCTGGAATTACCTTAAAAACTAAGCCAGACAAAGACACTATAAGAAAATTGCAGACCAATATCTCTCATGAACATAGGTGAAAAATCTTCAACAAAATATTAACAAATCAAATCTAACAATGTATAAAATGATTATATACTACAACCAAGTGGGATTTGGAAAATCAATGCAATCAATCACAGTAACAGGTTAAAGAATAACCACATGATCATATCAATAGATACGGAAAAAAGCATTTGACAGAATTCAACACCCATTTATGATAAAAACTCTCAGTAAACTAAGAGTAAAAGGGAGCTTCCTCAACTCTATAAAAAACATCTACAAAAAACCTACAGCTAATATCGTACTTAAGGAAGAGGAAATCCAAGCTTGCCTTCTAAGATCAGGTACAAAGCAAGGATGACTCCTGTCACTATTCCTCTTCAACATCATACTGGAAGTTCTAGCTAATGTAATAAGACAAGTAAAGAAAATAAAAGATATGCAGATTGGGAAGAGACAAATAAAACTGTCTTTGTGCAGAGGTGATGTGGTAGTCTATGTAGAAAATCTGAAAGAATTAACCAAAAAAATCCTCCTTGAACTCAGTGATTATAACAAGATTGAAGGATACAAAGTTAATATACAAAAGTTGATTGCTGTTCTATATACCATCAATGATTAAGTGGAACTTGAAATTTAAAACACAGTGCCATTTGCATTAACACTTAAAAAATGAAATACTTAGGTATAAATTAACAAAATATCTACAAGATCCATAGGAAGAAAACTACAAAACTTTAATGAATGAGATCAAAGAAGAGCTAAAGAAATGGAGAGATATTTCATGTTCATGGATAGGAGGGCTCAACATTGTGAAGTTGTCACTTTTTCCCAACTTGATCTATAGATTCAATGCAATCCCAATCAAAATTCCAGCAATATATTTTGTGGATATTGACAAACTGGGAAAAAGACCCAGAACAGGCAACATAATACTGAAGGAGAAAAACAAAATTGGAGGTCTGATGCTATCTGACTTCGAGACTTACTATAAAGTTACAGTAATCAAGACAGTGTTATATTAGCAAAAGAACAGATAAATCAGTGCAACAGAGCAGAGAGCTCATAAATTGATTCCAATAAATATACTCAACTGATATTTGACAAAAGATCAAGGGCAATATGATGGAGCAAAGATGGTCTCCTAGAAGATAACATAGGGCAAAACCTAGATGACCTTGGGTATAGCAATGACTTTTTAGATACAACACCAAAGCATGATCCATGTAAGAAATGATGGATAATTAAAATTAACTTCATTAAAATTAACATCTGCTCTGCAAAAGACAATGTCAAGAAGATGACATACCACGGAATGGGAGAGAGTATTTGCCAAAGATTTTATATATATATATATATATATATATATATATATATATATATATATATATATATATAAATAGTCTTGGTAAAAGAATATTACCCAAAATATGCAAAGAATTCTTAAAACTCTATAGTAGGAAAACCAACAACCTGATTAAAAAATGGGTCAGAGATCTTAAAGTGTACCTCACCAAGGAAGATGTATCGATAGCAAATAAGCATAGGAAAAGATGCTTCATGTCACATGTTTTCAGTGAAAAACAAATTAAAACAATGAAATAGCACTACACACCTATTAGAATGGCCAAAAGCCAGGACACTCACAACACCAAATGTGGAGCAACAGTAATTCTCATCATTGCTGGTAGGAACACAAAATGGTACAGCCACTATGGAAGATAGTTTGGTACGTCCTTATAAAACTAAACATACTCCTACCATATAATCCAGCAATCAGGCTCCTTGATATTACCAAAAGGAGCTGAAAACTTATGTCTACACAAAAACTTTCACAGTGATGTTTATAGTAGCTTTATTCATAGTTGCCCAAACGTGGAAGCAACCAAGATGTCACATCTTTAGTAGGTGAATGGGTAAATAAACTGTGATATATCCAGACAATGGAATATTAGAACTAAAAAGAAAAAATGAGCTATCAAGCCATGAAAGGACATGGAAGAACCTTAAATGCACATTACTAAGTGAAAGAAGCCATTGTGAGAAGGAGTCCAACTAAATGACATTTTGAAAAAGACAAAACTATGGAGACAGTAAAAAGATCAGAGGTTGCTAGGAGTTGGGGGTTGGGGAGGGACAAAAAGGGGGAACACAGAGGATTTTTAGGATAGTGAAACTACTTTGTCTGATAATATAATGATGGATACATGTCATACATTTGTCCAAAACCATACAATGTACAACCCCAAGAGTGAATCATGATTTATACTGTTGATTCTGGGTGATTATGATATGTCAGTGTAGGTTCATCAATTTTAACAAATCCTACCTTTCTAGTGGTTGATAAAAGGAGAGGCTGACTTTTTTATTGACATGTAGTTGATTTACAAAGAGGAGAGACTTACTTTTTACTCAATTTTGCTGTGAACCTAAAACTGCTCTAAAAATTGAAAAGTTTGAACAAACAAAAGAGAAACATTGAGGATACTCCCCAAGAATCAAGTAACCCATGGTACACCTAAAACTAATATAATATTGTAATAAATTAACTATACTTCAAATAAATAAATAAATAAATAGAATCAAGCAACCCATCTACTGCCAGAGGTCACTGGCTAAGCCAAGGTGGTAAACATTTTTTTAAAGTACAGTCTAGGTACCTGTCAAGCCTTGATTTGATGTTGGTAACCTTTGGGAAAGGCTCTTAGGCATTTTTATGCAAATGAGTTCTGGCTTTTTTCCTAAGACCTGGCAATGAGCAATACTATTTCACTACTAAATGTCATTTTCAAGATTGTTTCGTGAGGCTCCACTAAAATGAGGAGGCATAAATGCCTAAGGGTTTGTGGACTTGGTAGTTTCATTTTCTGAATGGAATATGTTACCTTAAAAGCCAGAAGATCAGAATGTTTCAATAAGGATGGGGTGCTAAATTCTGGCAAATACTTCTGAGAGATTAAATAACAGAATAATAAATGTACTTCAGATTTGGCTAAAGGAAGAATAGCATTTTCAGAGAAAAAGTAAAAGCAAGAACAATGAAATGTTTCCAGGGAAAAATGTGGGTAGCCTAAAAAAGATACAAGAATCCAACTGGAATCCGATTACTCATCAGCAATATTAAATGCTATAATACAGTGGACCCTGAAATACATCCTTAGGTATTCCGAGGGAAAGTGATTTTTTTAAGCTAAAATTCTGTAAGCAGTCAGGCTTTCAATTAGTTTTACTCAGATATCTAGAGATGCAAAATTTTGGACATTAATCTATTTTAGGAAGTTTCTTTAGCAAGTATGAGAAAAGAACAAAGTGGAAAATCAAGAAAAGTTTACTGGAAAGAAATTTCAAGATGATTCTATGCAAGTGAAATAGAAAACAAGAGGTACAACTTGGAACACAAAATCAGTGTATTTCCAAGATGTATTTAAGAAGATCGTTATGGATTTCAATCCACAAAGAAAATAAGCAAGCACTATAAATTATTGGTGATATCGGGAAGGAGGTATATAATATTTTTTCAAGATTAAAACAGAAGATAGTAGGGAATCTTTGGAGTTTGGTGCGGGGACTTGAAAAAAGCCAAGGTGCATATACAAAACAAATTTAAAAATTTTGAGCAATTGGCAGACTATAAGAAGTTAGAACATTTTCTTTAATAGAATAGATGCTGCATCATTTGAAAATTAGCAAAGGAAATGGGTTAGCTCTGTAATCAATGATATTTCTGTAGTAATAATAATGTGAATATCATTTATTTTCAACTTTTAGATTGAATCTATCAATAGAGTACAGAAGAACTGCAATGATCACAAAATGTAAGTGCTATTAATCTCACATAGTAAGTATAAAGTAATAAATAAAAGAAATTTGGAAGTGAAAATGTGTGGAGAGGTAGAAAGAAAAGTGGAGACATATATTATTATTCCTTTTCCAAAAGTGGACTAGAAAAGTAAAGAGGAAGTGGAAAAAGCGTACATTGACCACACTTTTGAGAGATTTAATAGTATACCTAGAGGGAGGTATAGGAATGAAGAGGGTGAAATTTTTTCTGATATGTTTTAATTTTTTCTTTTTTCTTTTTTCAAAAACAGAGCATGTCAGTATACTGGTGTGAATGACTGAGTAAGGAAGGGACAATTGAAAATACAGGATAGATCAAGAGTAATAAAGAGCAATCCCTTTGAGAAATTATGAAAAATGGAATTTGAAACATTTTTATTTTTACTATTAACATGTATAAAAGTCAAAGAAACAGGGTATTTTAAAAAATTCCATTTTGCTCAAAATCAGTTTGACTGTTTTAGCTGAGAAGAAATGTTTTATCTCAAAGAGTACCATATTATACAAAGTGTAAAGCTGTTCCTTAGTTTTTGTTTGTTTGTTTATTTAATATTTATAGTAACTTTGTTGAAAACCCCAAAATACATGTCTTCACAAGTGTTCTCCTTGGTTTTCATGGTACAGCTTTACCTGTGAGGAAATCTCATTCAAATCTCTGAGAGAGGTGCATCACAGAGTTTTTTAATGATATTTTCCGTATTTGTATGTTTTCTATTCGTACAAAATAATCATCATCAAGTCATTACTAGAAACAGACTTTCTCTGAGTATAGAGATTTTTTTTTTCTCTGATTATATAGGTATATTATTTAGATTTACTGTGACTAAATTAAATATTTCAATTATTCTAGAGAGCTTATCATTATACTATGTTTAGATTTAGGGGCAATAAATGGTAAAGATATTGATCAGAAAAGTGTGATTTCAGAATTACTTTACAATAACAACTTGGTAGCAATTTATTTGCCTTTCATCAGTGATCCATTTCCTAATAAGGAAGCTCATATATGATCTTCAATATACTTAGCATATGTTTCTTTATTGAATAACATATCAAATATATATTATTATTCTTTCTCCTTTGTAGAAACAGCAAAATAAAAGCTTGACCTTAGCTAATTATTTATTTTATATATTTTGTTTACAAAATAAAAACTTTTCATATCTCAACTAAGGAGAACTAATGTAGTGATTGTTTTAAAACAATAAGTAAGCTTTATTGAGGAAAGGTTGAATGTGGTACAGTTTGAGAAAGAATAAATATATATTATATAATTATATAGCAGAAGTAGAAGTTGGTATTAATAACATTTACATGTATAAATTTTCTGGTTTTTGAAAGGGTGCAGCTAAAGTATTCTTGTATGTTTAGATTTCTATAATCTGTAGGTTTGTATACTACTATGAAACAAAGTAGATCAGTGTTTTTGGATTGTGTTTGAATTCTGAAAGAGATTTCCGGATGACTAGTCTATAATAGCTATGCAGGCTCTGTGCTCACCGTACATGGGATCATAGATGTGCGTTGATATGGAAGGAACTACTCATGATCAGTATAACAAGCAAAAAATTTACAGATGAATTAGCTATGTGGATTTTATTTTTTGAGAGGGTAGAAGAGGGAAACTACTCATTCTAGAGAAAGGAAATTGCAAAGCTTACTGATCTTAAATAGTTGTCTTATTGAATGTAAATTATTCCATTACAATATGGTTCAATAAGAGTATTCCCTATCAGTATTTCAAAAATGATTGGTTGCATTATGCTTTGAGGAAACCATTTGATATATGTAGACCTAATTTACAAATATAAAGATAGAAAGAAAATTGTATAAATAGTGATTCAATTAATATCATTGTACTACAACCCACAGTTACTATACCCCTAAAAGAGTCTTATTATTTCAAATCATTACACTATTTTACAATTAAAATATTTTAGAAATATAGCACACATACAGAAAAGTACACAACTATGCATACATCTGGGTTAATGGGTTGTAATGTGAAAGAACTTTTGCAACTTCCACATAGGGCACAAAATATTATGAACACTTGAGAAGCTCATTTCATGTTGCCTCCTAATCACTAATCTTCCATGTCCAATTTCCAATTATTCTAACTTCTAACAAAATATTATTGGCCTGTTGTTAAGCTTTATATTAATAGAATCATACAGGGGTATTTTTTTGTGCCTGGATTCATTTCTTTTCTCTCTCTCTCTCTTTTTTTAATGGGAATATAGTTGATTTACATTGTTGTGTTAGTTTCTGCTGTACAGCAAAGTGAATCAGTTATACATATACATATATCCACTCTTTTTTAGATTGCCTTCCCATTTAGATCACCGCAGAGCACTGAGTAGAGTTCCCTGTGCTATATAATAGTATGGAGGTTCCTTAAAAAACTAAAAATAGAGTTACTATATGTATTCATTCCTTAATCATTATTTTGTGAGACTCTCCCATGCTGTTGCACAGTACAATTGTTCATTTATTTTCATTGTTATATAGTGTTCCATAGTGTAAATATACCACAGTTCATTTATTTTTTTCTATTAGATATCTTGAGTTCCTTCCAGTGTAGAGATATGATGAAAAATGTTGCTATGAATGTGCACGTACATGTCTTTTAATGCACATATATACACATTTCTGTTGGCTATAACTCAGGAGTGGAATGCTAGTTCAAATACTCAAATTTAGTAGAAAATGTCAATTTCTTTTTGAAAGTGATTTAACCAAAACACACTATGACCAGAAAAATACAAGAGTACATTTTAACCACCATTTGCATTGTCAGTCTATTTAATATTAGACATTTTAATAGGAAGGTACTGGTAGTTTATTATGGTTTTAATTTTATTTTAATGATTTCTAATGAAGTTGAGTACCTTTTCATAATTTATTGGCCATTTGCTTACTATCTTTTGTGAACTGCATACTCAAATTTCATATGTGATAGATATTTCTTTGGGATGATATGTCTTATTTATTTTAAAGAGTTCTTCATATGTGTACTGGATGCAATTTGTAAGTTCTACATATTGCAAGCTGGGTTTTGAAGAATAGAATTTCTCAAATTTTATTTAGTAAAACATCGATATTTTCTATATGTTTGTGCTTGTGTGTGTATTTTCAAATTTAGATATACAATTCAATTAGAATTTATTTTTGTGCATTTTGTGAGAGAGAAGTAAATTTTCAATTTTTCTTATAAAAAAGATCTCAGATAACTTTTCTGAAAAGCATTGTGTGATAACTGTATCACGCTTTTTTTTTTTTTTTTTTTTTTAACTGCATCACTCTTGATTTGTGGTGTGTACCAAGCAGCAGTGGTAAGCAATGACCTCACCACATATGGTCTCTTTGCAACTACTCAACTCTCCCATTGTGCTCTGAAAGGAGTCATATATATAACACATAAATAAACAAAAAAATGTGGCTGAGTTTCAGTCAAATGACAGATACTGAAATTTTAATGTTATATAATTTTAATGTACAATGGAATATAATTATTCCTTTTACATGACTGGTATTATTTATTTCCTTAAATGTCTGATAAAATTCTCCAATGAAGTCATCCAGGCCTGGAAGACTTTGTTATGGGAGGATTTTCAATTATGAAATCAGGATATTTGATAGAAATGGGGCCCTTTGGATTATTTATTTATTGCTGCATTATCTTTTGGGAATTTATTTATTTTAGTAGATTTATACATTTAATAAAACTGTTTTATTAAACTTAATAAAATTATAAATTTATTTCTTGTTCATTTCAACAAAGTTGTCAAGCATATTTTCATAAAAGTTTTCATAATATTCCCTTGTTAATATTTCATTGTCTATATGATCTATAGTTATAACTCTTTTTAAATTCCAGATGTTGTTGATTTATCTTCTCTTTTGTGTGTGATCAATTTTATAGATTTTTTAAAAGAAAAACTTTGTTTTCTTTGATTTCTCTATTGTTATTTTCTTTTTTATTGATTTATGCTTTTTTTCTTTTATTATTCCTTTCTGTCCTTTTACTTTGGTCTTAATTTTCTATTTTGATTGTCGTATTTTGTGTTGGAGCTTATATCATTAATTTTAGATCATCTCTAATGTAATTTATACCACTCAAAGCCACAAATTCCTTTTGAATAACTCTTTGGCAGCATCTCATCAATTTTGATATGTTGTGTTTTTATTTTTATTCAACTCAAAATATTTTATAATTTGGCTACTGATTTATTTCTTGCCCCAAAGGTTATTTAGAGATGTGTTTATGAATATTCCAGATATCATTCTGTTTTAGATTTCTGAAAGCAGCTCTATTATTTTCAGAACTCATACTTTGTATTATTTCATCCTTTCCAATTTATTGTTTTAGACAGAACATGGGCTAAATTGGTTAGTGTTCACAGGTACTTGAAAATAATCTGGCTGTTGCTGTTGTTGGCTGGAGTATTCTATAAATGTCAATTAGGTCTAATAATGCAATTGTTGTTTCAGAGTCTTCTTTAACTGATCTTTCTATCCACTTGTTCTATCAGTTGCTTCCATTCAAGTGTTAAAATCTTTTACTGTAATTGGGATTTATACATTCTTCCTTTCTGTTCTGTTAGTTTTTGCTTCATACATATGAAGTTCTGATAAATGCATGTACATTTAGGATCATTAAGACTTTTTGATGAATGGCCCCTTTCATAGGAAATATTGCTCTTTATCACTAGTGATGTTACTTGTTCTGAAGTCTATTATGTCTGTTGTTAATATAGACACTTCAGAATTCTTAATCTTAGTGTTCATATATCTTTTTCAGTTACTTTAATTTTAACTGATTGCTGTGTTTGTATTTAAGGTGCATTTCTTGTAACCAGTATATAGTTGGGTGTTTTAGGCCAGTCTGACAATCTATCTATTTTGATAGTCTCTATCTTTTAATTGGTTGGATTTAAATACATCATATTACTTTATATATTCTAGATATCCACTGCGTTCTTTATTCTTTCTTATTGGTTATGCTATATTTTGTATTAATTGAACATTTGTTATTGTTCCATTTTTATTTCCACTATTAACTTCTTTGTTTTACTTATCATTGGTTAATCGCAGGTTTATATTATGTGCTGTATCAAAGTTTATCTTCAAATTATTATGTAGCACTTCTCCTATAACATGAGATCACTATAGTAGTATAGTTTCATTTCCTTCCTACTGTCCTTCATGATACTGCTGTCACACATTTATCTTCTACATGCTTTTGAACATCAAAATATAATGTTATTTTTGCTTGAAAATAAATTGTCTCCTATAGAAATTATAAGTGAGAAAACAAAATTGTGTATATTTACTCACATATTCACGATTTTGACCCTCTTTACTCTTTAGTGTAGATACAAGTTTCCATCTGTTATCTTTTCCTTCTGCTGAAGAACTTTTTTTTAAAAAATTTATTTATTTATTTTTGGCCGCGTTGGGTCTTCGTTGCTGCATGCAGGTTTTCTCTAGTTGCGGGGAGTGGGGACTACTCTTCGTTGCGGTGTGCAGGCTTCTCATTGTGGTGGCTTCTCTTGTTGCGGAGCACAAGCTCTGGGCGCGTGGGCTTCAGTAGTTGTGGCACGTGGGCTCACTAGTTGTGGCAGTGCAGGCTCTAGAGCACAGGCTCAGTAGTTGTGGTGCACAGGCTTAGTTGCTCCGCGGCATGTGGGCTCTTCCTGGATCAGAGCTCGAACCCATGTCCCCTGCATTAGCAGGCAAATTCTTAACCACTGTGCCACCAGGGGAGTCCCTGCTGAAGAACATTTAATAGCTCTTTTAGTGTAAAGGTGTTGCCAGTGAATTTTCACAGTTTTTGTTTGCTGGAAAAGAAATTTTTACTGTATCTTCATTTTTGAATGATATTTTCTTTAAAGATGCCATTCCATTGCGTTTTTTGCTTGCACTGTTTCTAATGGGAAGTGTGCAATAATTTTGATCTCTGTCCCTCTGTATGTAATATTCTTTTCTTCATTTAGCTTTTTTTGAGATTTGTCTTATCACGTTTTCAGCAATTGAATTATGATATGCCTGTGTGTGTGTGTGTGTGTGTGTGTGTGTATGTGTGTGTGTCGCAGGGGGGTGGGTCTTATTCCTGTGTGGGTGTTTATCTTGTTTGGAACTTACTCAGTTTCTTGAGTCTTTTGATGTATATTTTCTTCAAATTTGAAAAAAAATTGCCCACTATTTAAAAAAATATTTCTTCCGTCTTCTTTCTTCCTCTTTTCTTTCTAGGACAATAATTATTCATATGTTAGACCACTTCTTTCAGACTTTATTATTCTCTTTTATGTTTTATAGATATCTTCTTCTACAATGATTTAATAATTTCAGATATTGTATTTTTGACATGAAATTCCATTTAGTTCTTTTTATTTTTTCTACTTCTCTCTTCATTATATGTATGTTTCTTTTTAAATAAGTATATGCAGTTATAATAGCCATTTTAACATTCTTGTCTAATAGTTCCATAATTTCTATTATTCAACTTTTTCTGTTGAATATGTTTTTTTCTTTGATTATGGGTTGAATTTACTGCTTGGTTGTATGACTAGTAATTTTTATTTGATGCTGGAGATAGTAGATATTGCAATAAAAATGTCTGGATTTTTATGTCTTTTAACAACAATTTTGTTTTGAAACACGTATGTGGGTCAGTACAATGCCTTTGAGTCATGTTTTATGCTACATAAGGGCAGATTTTGGCTACTTTTCAGTTTCTACTATGGCCAGATTCCTGTGGGATCTATACTGAATGATCATATCATTACATGTTGCTGGTTTATTTTACATTTATTTTTGTAAGTGAGATTCTTATACTTCTTATACGGGGATGGTACTTTGATTGTCCCATATACAGGCATGTCTATGAAGTATTTCTGTATTTCCATAGTTTGAAAATATTTGTTTTCATTTTCTCTTCTTTGAGTACTTGTCAACAACTGCCTATGAAATTTACAGTACTAAAATTTGTATAAATGAATTTTCAACTTCTATTTCAATTTGTTTAATGGTTTCATTATTATTCCTGTTATATTCCATTTTTATTAATAGACATACAGACAAATCCACAGTTATATTTGGAGACATCACGTACATATGTGTTTCTACTCTTTAGACTCTACCGTTTCATTGTACACCTTCTTGTCAGTGTCATACTCTCTTGATTACTGTAGCTGTAATCCATGACTTGAAATCATATAGCATGAGTTTTCTAACTATATATTTTTATGATTGTATTTTGAAAATTCTAAATTTTATTTTTAATTTTTGTGCTATGTGCAAAGTAAGATACTATTACTGGACAATAAATTGATTAATGAAAACTGTAAATTGAAAATCTTAGGAGAGTCACTACAATTTTTTAAATAGGTATGAATAATAGTCCAATTATGGAAAAATCAATAAAAAATACACAATGAGTACAAAGGTAGGAATAAAACAAGAAAAAAGGAAGAAAATTATGGAAAATATTAGAAAACAACTAGCAAGATAGTAGATTTAAATCTAGCCATATAAGATTATTTTACATGTACATGGTCTAAAGACACCAATTAAAAGACAAAGAATGCCAAATGTAATATGAAATTCATACTTAGGTGTATGCAGTCAACAGAAAAGACTCTCAAAATATAAAGATACAGAAATGTTTAAAGCAAAAGGATGGAAAAAGAAATGCATGCAAACACTCACCAATTAAATCCAGTGTGGCTATATTCATATCATACCAAGCAGAGTTTAGAACAAGGACTAGAACCAGGGATAAAGAGGGACATTATCTAATGATGCTGGTGTTGATTTTTTGACAAGAGACAGCAATCCTAAATGTCTATATACCTAACAAAATACATGAATCAAAACCTGATGAATCAAAACCACTGTTGTAGTTGGAGACTTCAAAACTCTTCCATCAACAATTTGCCAATCTCAGGGTTGTGGACCGCGAGTTCTTCCACTGGGCCTGTCTTTGCCTCTGTTGAAATAAAGAACCTAATCCTCAGGGTTATAGGAAACAAACAAATGAAGAATCATGGTACCACTATGGCACAGTCAAAGGGTTAATTCAAACCTGACTTAAGTTTGGGGTCTTCAAACACCATAAAGCAACCATTGCCATAGGGGAGGTCCTTTACTCTGAGGATACATATTTGAGGCTGTCTGGAGCAACAAATTTATGAATATTAGAATGATACAACCCTTCCTCACCCAAGTATATTCAGTGAGCAAAAAGAAGAAGAAAAAAGAATGAAAGTAAGAAAGAGAACTGTATTCAAGAAGAGAAAACAAACAATTAAATTGAAAAAAGCCTCCACAATTTAACCCAATTGGAAAGCCAAAATTTGCTAAAATAATTTATACACAAAGATAAAAAGGTATTGATTGGCTTTTGGACCACTACGGTATAGGTTCTAAATTAACTTTAACATCTACTGAAATGCACTAACTGTCTAACCTTCATGGCCTTAAGCAAGAGTAGAACTCAAATTACAGTTATATCTGTTGATTTCACTAAATTTAAACAAGGTACCCACAATAATCTTGGGGGGTTTACTGAATATAAAATGGAAGACAAATATATATGCCTTACCTTAACCATCAGAACTATTACCCTGCCATGGTCATAGAACCCATGGCCTTAATTTTAGGACATTCTCAAAGTGGGCATGGATGCTCTGACACATTGAGTAACAAAGTAAAATTAAGTCTTTTGGCACTTACCAATTGTCTTACAAAATGGGACTCTTTGAAGTGCCTCCCTACCCCTGGCCTGCTGCCCTCTGTTAAAATAGTTAATACAGTCCAATATAAATTAAAATAGGGCCTTCGAGGATTGAAAGATATTATATAAAACCTAATTAGTGAAGGGGTTAATATCCCCACTACTTCACTGCTTTTCTTAACAGTCCCACATGTCCAGTTCTTAAGCCTGGAAAGAATGAAAATTTTTTCACAGTAAGTTACTGCAGCCTTCATGCTGTGGCCCCACCCATTATGACCCCCATATCCAAAACACTTGAATTTACTGACTTCATCCAATTAGCATTCAGTAAATATTTTCTATTATAGATTCGCCTAATATTCTCTGTTCAATGCCTGTTTCAACAGGCTCTCAGCCTATGTTCGTCTTTACCTTTAGAGGCACAATACACCTTTACCTGGCTACTTGTTGGAGTAACTCAACACTTCTTTCATCATACACAGTCTTTGCAGGCAACATCCTAACTGCACTCAACACTCTCCAGGAGCACAAATATGACATTATATTGATATCTTCATCCAAAGAGTTTCATTTGACATACTTATTAAGGGCATACGGATACTTACAAAAGACCTTATAAAAAAGTGGATGGGCCATTTCTCCACAAACAGTGCAAGATCGTACCACCTTGGATAAATTACTGAATATTATTTGGTGAACAAAATTTCCTTCCATCCCTGACATTGTCAAGAAACAACTATTGACTTGCTCTCAACTTCTTTTAGGCCTTTTTGGGCTCTGAGATGACATATTCCGTGTTTACAAATTTTACTTAAGCCCATCAATGTTCTTACTTGCAAATCAGCCCATCTTGAATGGATCATCCTCCACCCAAGACTCTAGAATCTTCCTAAATTGCCGTACAAAAGACACTCCCATTAGTGCTCCTGAGACTCCTTCATTGTAGAGGCTTTACCAGTCTCCTCTCACGCTTTCTGAAATCTCTAGACCACCCATGATGGCCATACAGTGTTCTTAGGTTTCTGATGCAAGAAACTGCCCTCCTCAGCCCCACCCTGTATGCCATTAGAGCTGTAATTGTTAAACATGTACTGGGATCTCCTGGAAATAGAAGCTTTCACAGGTTTTCAGTCTGTGGCCTTCTGCATTCAGCTGCCAATTATGCTTTAGGTCACAGAAGCAGCACCCCACAAGCTCAGCACAGCTACTGAGGCTTCCTTGCTATAGGATGGAGTCAAACCTGGATCCTCTGGCATATCTCACCTGCAGAAGGAGGTGACCTCTCCTGTGCTTAGTCCCTTGCCAGATATTGTAGTACTGGAGGAGGTCAACTCTCCACTAGGTTCCCTGGCTACTTGGAGAGCCTCTTGAGATGAATTGATTAGTAACAAAAGGAGTTTAGTTTGTGGACTTTACCAATGGCATTGATGCCATCATACATGATGGAGCTTAGTAGAATGTTGCTGCTTTCCATCCCTTAACTAGATGTCCTGATAAAGGACAAGATCCAGAATCAGCACAATTGCTCAAACTTCAGGCAGCAATCTTAGCAGTGGATCATTTTGCCAAAAAATGGATTTATCTGCACATTTTAACCAACTATTGGCCATTGCCTAAGGTTTGCACATTTGGGCAAAAGAACTCTGTGAATCTTTTTCCTCGAAAATACCCAAAATATAAATCAAGATAACACATGTTTCTACATATACCAAGGGCACAGTACAAGGCCTCGCCATGACACTTCTCCTACCCTTTGGAGGATTTCCAGACGTTACTGATAGTAACCAAGGTAATCATTTCATTTCTCAGAAAACAAGATGCTGAGATCTTGCAGAAAGCATTCAATGGAAAGTTTGTGTCTCCAGTCTCAGGCAGCTGGTTTAATTGAGAAGCAATTAAATGGGCTCCTCAAAGAACTCTTATTTAAGTTACAAAATAGCAAATTGACCCCCCTGCTGGTGTCACTATTGCCACATGTATTTATTAATATAATTCATGCCCTCTGGTGACTTGCATTCCCTACCCGAATATCACACAGTTCCCTCAATTGCCTTTATTGTCTATAAAGGGCTACATCTCTAAAGTTCATGTTTTTGATGACCATCTTACCATGTTGCCTCCTTCCTCCTGGTTAAGTGCCTAATTCACTTCTTAAGAAGGCAATTCTCCTGCTCCCTAAAAGTCTCAGTTATTACTAAGGTTTAAATTGATGTCAAGACATCACATGTCAGTTTGCTATGAGGCCTGAAATTAAGTTTCAGTATTAAGTGCTGTCTTGTTATCTGATAAAATCAGATGGTCTAACTGCAGGTCACTCTACGTACTTTGCTCCCATGTGTAAGATCTTCCAGCGAAATGTTTCCTTATTATTGGGACTGGGCATAGTGCCTGCTTATCTCTGAGTGGCAGGCTTCAGTTCCTTGCCAGTTCATGGAATTATTCAAACAAGCCAACATGTCTTCCTGTGGTAACCAGGGGTCACCTCATCCTCTTGTTACTACAAAGCCTGCTTCGCATAATTTCTCTTGTTCACTCTGTTCCCAAGTGCAATCCTTATGTGGCCCTACATTGTGTGGTGTGTTCCACCCCTCGGTTTTGAGTATGTGTGACTAAAATATTGTTGATCTCATCTGTCTAGGGTTGGGTGTCATGTGCTTGGTCATCCCCATAACTGTAGGATGGGAAAACCTCCCTCACCAATGGGGTAAAGAGTAGGAAATCAAAACAGGGTCTACGAACTGCATTCCCTCCTCTCCCTTTCTTTCTGTGTGAAGAAATGTGTTTTTGGCCAACCTAAAGTGTTCTGGGTAGAATTGTGTCCACCTCCCAAAAAGATATGTTGAAGCCCTAACTCCTACTACATCAGAATGCAATCTTATCTAAAAATAGGGTCGTTGAACATATAATTACTTAAGTTAAGATGAGGTCATACTGGTATAGGGTGGGCTGCTAACCCAATATGTCTGGTATCCTTATAAGAAGATGAACATCTGAAGACCTAGAGATACATAGGGAGAATGCCATGTGACAATGAATGTGGAGATTGGAGTTGTGCAAGTTGCAAGCCAAGGGATGCCAAAGACAGTGGGCAGACCAGCAGAAGCTATGAAGAAGCAAGGAAGCATTCCTCTCCCCTACAGTTTTAGGGGGAGTATGATCCTGCCAACACCTTGATTTTGGACTTCTAGCCTCCAGAACTGTGAGACAATAAATTTCTCTTGTTTTAAGCCACCCAGTGTGTGCTACTTTGTTATGTCATCCCTAAAAGATGCATATACTGGGTTTTGCTATTAATCTGGTGCCCTCTGGGCATTTTCTAACAGATCTTCAAAAGTATTTCTTGGATTAATATGGTTAACTGCTTAATATGTCCTAGTTTACTCTATAATATAGGTGTTTTATTCATTTCATGTATACTGTTTTATACTTATTTTGAGCTTGATAGATGTTTGAGGATAGTCAGACTTTTGAGGCGTTTTACTTTTTGCCCGAGAGTATTATTTTATTAAATTACATCATCTGCAATGTACAACTTCCTCAATTCTGACTTTTTAAAATGAGTTAATTTTTTGTTTGTGTCATTTGTTTTTAATAATCTCTTTTCAAGGATTCTGACTCTTGCATATCATATATTTTATTGCCTTGTCATAAATAAAAAAATAGCATAAATTCTTGAACCTCTGAAACGTCCTCTCAGAGATATGTACCTTATTTTCTTTTTTTCCTGGCATTTATTATTATGAATAAATCTAAGGTCAACAGATTTGTGTGTAACCATGAATCTTCCCTGAATTGATGCTTATAAACATGCAAGATTAGGAATTTAGTTAATGCAGAAAATGATTACTTATGTTACTAGTATTATTCTCTATGAATTTATTTTATTCATCAGAAATACCAATAATTCATAATTCGAATTCATATTACCTCTCCTACATTTGAATAAGTTTCTTCACGTTTTTGACCTTGTCTTTGTAATCTGAAGGCCTTCCTGATTTTGGCCTTTTACATAATAATGGTATTTTTAAAAATGATGATTATATATTTTTGAATCTAATATGACTTGAAGAATCTCATTGTTTTCCTTTCTTTATTTTCATTGCTTGAGTCTTGAAACATCCCTATTTTTGCCTACCGCTTCTCATCAGCTCTCTTTTTATCTTTGTTTGAATGGCTTTATTATTGTGTTCTAGTCTTTCACCATTGGTTTTATAGATTTCATGCTTTCTTGAATTCTGTTGTGAATTAGAACAAATACTTCCTAAATATGTCTGTCGTACTTTTTCTGAAACCACATTTTTCCTACCATCATCAAGGCCGTGTTCTTATTATTTTAAAAATATTTATTTATCCTTGAATAATAAGATGTTTGCTCAGTCCTGATATGTGTTTTCATCTCTTCAATGCTACATATTGTTCTTGATATTTTAGAATACTCCAGGGAACTTGTATTCATGTGGAAAGGAATATTCAACACATTTTTATTGGTGATTTGTTTAATACTCCACTTATGAGGTATCATTAGTTTTTTTTTTTTTTTTTGTCCACACCTTGCAGCTTGCAGGATCTTAGTTCTCCAACCAGGGATTGAACCCGGGCCCTCAGCAGGGAAAGCACGGAGTCCTAACTACTGGACTGCCAGGGAATTCCCTAGATATCATTCTATCGAAACTTTTTTCTAAAATGTAATACTAATCACAGAGCTGGAACTATAATAGCTTCAACTTTTTATAAATGAATTATCTCAAATATTGAAACATTGATCAAAAATTCATTTAATATAATTCTTCCAAAATCTGATAAAACCATAAGTTTTAATGCAAAACCATAATTTTTCATATTCAAATATTTTAAATATTACAAAATATTGTAAAATATGCAAATGAATACATTGATAACAAAATGTTACTTTATACATATTGTTTTTTAAATACAAATATCATATGTTTAATTCATTTTTTGAAATTAGCTTTGTACTGTTTATAATACTCTTTCTGGGATTAAAGAAAGAAAACACTGTTTTAGAATATTAGAATTTGCAGATTTTGTTTCGAGACGTAAGACTTGATAATACTGTCTATGTGATCCAAACCAGAGACAACAGATGGCATCTTTTCATGTATTATGTTAATATTATACCCTTTACCTTGATTTAATTTCTTAAATCTAGTTTTTTAAGTCTGCTTTGGCCAGAGTAAAACTTAGCGCATCGTCATGTTATTATCACATATTGACCTGTCCTGTTAGCATTTTGAAATCCCATGTAATGAGGAGATACATTGATTGACATTAAAGTATTTTTGTTTTACTATCAAGAGAGGGCATGCATAACTACAATCCCAGTCTGCTCAGACTATCACAGTTCTTCCTGCCATTGCTTCATATCCGCATATACAAAGCCCACATCCATCCATTTCAGCCCCTACCTATATTGCATTTCTAAAAATTTTATCTCCAAAATATACAATATATACCCATGCTCTGACTCCAAAAAATTAGTAAATGCCATTCTCTGTGTTTAATTATGGTATAAAGAAACTGCACAAACCAGAATATTAGACCTATAGCCTCAAACCATACAAAAGTATGGGATTTACTTATTTATTTATTTTTTGCATTATGGTGGCTTATTTTTAAATTGTATTTAAGAACAAGTACTGATTAAGGCTCTAAGACCCTTAATTCATAATAAATATGTGAGCTAATTGAAATGAGTAATTTCCACAAAAATATTGTGTTACTATAATGTAAAAATACTTTCGTTATACCTGTTGGGGATATTCATGGAAATACAATGATAATATAAGCTAAGTGCTGCTAATTAACTACATGTTATTCACATCTGGGGTATTGCATATTAATAAAGGTCAAAAATCCAATATTTCGTTTCTGAATATTTTCCTGACTAGATGAGTCAGAGACTTCTTCTAGAATTCCCATATTGGAAATCACTTTTCTTGATGAATGCCAAAATACTAAGATACTCCCCTTCTCATTAGTGGACTGCTTTTCTCTCAAAAGAAAGTCTAGAGGGGCACTATTTACCTTCTCCATACAGGTTCTCCATTCCAACACAAAGTTATGTTTATATTTATTTTAATTTATTTTGTAATATGTACGGTCAGCAAGAATCATTTGTCAATTCCACCGACTTTCCATCGTCCTTTCAAAGTAATTTAGATATTCTCATTCCTGTATTTGCTAAAGAACATAGCTCAGTAAATTTTAGTTAAACAATATCAGCACTTGTCAGAAAAGTTTTAACATTTTAAAATTAAAATTAGATTAGGTTAAAATTTATATTTTCTAATGGTTGTCTATTTATATCCCTTAACTCTATGAAATAATAAACAGGGTTGGTTTTGTCAGTAGTTTCATAATAACAATGTATTAAGTTTATGATTGACCAGGGAGAGTAAATAGCGGATTCTACCGTTTTTAATATGAGTACTCCTAGTGATCATAGAGAGAAATTTTATATTTCTACAAGCTTAAGCTACTTGCCAGAACTGATGATGTGGTGTTAACATGCACGTACACACCCATACACATACTTGCACACACAAACACCACACCTTTATAACATTTGCCTTCAAAATAGCATACAATTCAGTAATACTTTCATTTAATATTAATTAGCACATAGTCATTCTTTGGTTTGTTAAAAGAAAAAAAATTCTACTTTGTGCAAATGAATTTCACTTGCACTGCTATGTCAGTATATATGGAAGAATAAACAAGCAAACAAAATAGGGAAAAAAACACAACTGTCAAAACCAGCTGTTCAGCCAACATATTCTGGCAAATCTGAAGAATATTTATAGTTTCTTTATTAATAGATCCAGGTCAGAAGTAACCTAGATATCTGAGGGATTTCATTTGGTTGTGACTGTGCTCAAACTGCTTATTACTTTATAGACATTCTGCTAGGAAAATATTTACATTTTCAGAAGCTTCCTAGGGAAATTTTTACACATTTACTTTTCCTTTTGTTAGCAGATTCTCATCTGTCTATAGTCGGACTTCAGTGAATAAATGATCACATTATTTCATGCCTAATAGAATTCACAAAAGATTTAGGGATTCTTTATAAACCTTTTTTTCAAAACAAGTGTTTCAGTTGAGTAAGTCTTTAGAAAATTGCACTACAAATGTATTTGTTAGTTATATTGTCATCCATTAGTCTATAAATATTAAAAATAAAGTCAACTGCAAAGACTCTTGAATAATAATATATTTGGATAAGGTTGACTTGTTTTAACTGATTTTTTTCCATATGAAAAGGAAAAGCATTTTCAGCAAAACAGCCAGACACAAGATGTTCCTCCAGTGCTGGCTAATCATTCAATCGAGTAGCAGAAATTGCATGGACCATCAGAGGTTCTTTTTATATCTGAGAAAGTGAAATATATAAACTAAGACGAATTTTCAAGATGAACAAACACAAAGGGCACATCACCTATCAGAGAATTTCAAAACTGAATTGGCTGAGAAAATAGCTGCTGCTTATTTGTAGTCCATTTTATTTTTCATCTAGAAACATCTCCACATGGAAGTCAGGTAAAGGGAAGATTCAGGGACTTATTTTTACTTTGCTGTCAGATTTCTTCAATGTCAGATTTTATTTTATTTTTTAAATTAATTTTTATTGAGTATAGTTGATTTACAATGTTGTGTTAGTTTTTGCTGTACAGCAAAGTGAATCAGTTATACATACACATATATCTACTCTTTTTAAGATTCTTTTCCCATATAGGTCATTACAGAGTATTGAGTAGTGTTCCCTGTGCTATACAGTAGGTTCTTATTAGTTACCTATTTTATATATAATAGTGTATATATGTCAATCCCAATCTCCCAAT
This sequence comes from Eubalaena glacialis, assembly GCF_028564815.1. NCBI lineage: Eukaryota > Metazoa > Chordata > Mammalia > Artiodactyla > Balaenidae > Eubalaena > Eubalaena glacialis. The sequence goes on from NC_083727.1 coordinate 23,201,921, forward strand.
TTATCCCTCCCCTCCATTCCCCCCTTGGTAACTGTAAGTTTGTTATCTACATCTGTGACTCTATTTATGTTTTGTAAATAAGTTCATTTGTACCATTTTTTTAGATTCCCTATGCAAGCGATATCATGTTATATTTGTCTTTCTCTGTCTGACAAATATTATAGCAAACATAAACAAGGTAAGTAAATTTTCTATCTACTGTGTGTAGTAATAGTGTTGGCTGTTAATGATTTTTTTTATACAGAAGCCATTCAATTTGTTTTAGAATAAACTGCTTATAATGACATTCAGGATATTAATTAAAAAAATTCTCACAATGTATTTTGAGTACTCTGTTGCTACAAGGGAAAGGAGGCTTTAGAATGCACTTTGCAGAAACTGAGGCACTTGGATTCCTCTGATATTGAGGAAAGAAGAAAGCAAGATAAATAAAGAAAAAAAATCCAATAACAACATACTGACATGAAGAGTTATTAAAATGTAGAATCTCAAATCAGGCTTTCCATAGTGCTGTTTACTGTTATCCCCTGTGGTTTGACTAAAATATAAAAAGTTGAAAAAAGGAAGAAATGTGACCCAGGCTGTGTATTTTATTTTATTGACTCCATTAAGACATTGACATTACATCATTTTCTAAAAACATAGTTTAATAAATGTTTCTAAAATTTTAGTTTAAATTTAAAAATTCTTAAAATTAAAAATACTATTAAACTATCTATGTCTTTGTATTTAAAGTGAGTTTCTTTTAGAGAACGTATAGTTTGGTCTCACAGTCCTAATCTTTTAAGTGATATCTTTGTATCATTCACATTTCAAGTGATTATTTATATGGTTGGATTAAAATCATATTGCTTGCTGGTTTTTGTTGTTGTTGTTGTTGTTCCATTTGCTCCAATTCTTTTTTTTTTTTTCCTGGACTTTTCCTATAAGTAGAAACATACAATATATGTTCATTTCTGACTGGTTTCTTTCAACTAATGTAATGATATCAGGTTCATCCATACTGTAGCATGTATAAGTACTTCCTTCCTTATTATTGCTGAATATTATTCAATGTTATGGGTATATTTTATTTATCTATTCATCAGTTGATGGATATTTGGCTTGTTTCCACATTTATGGTATTATGCAGAATGCTACTGTGAATATTTATGTATTTTTACACGGGCATATGTTTTCTCTTCTCTTGGAATAGCATTGCTGGTTGTATGGTAACTCTATGTTTAACTTTTTGAGGAACTCCCAAGCTGTTTTCCAAAGGAGCTGAACCATTTTATATACTCAGCAGCAATTTATGAGGACTCCAGTTTCTCTACATCTTCACCAACACTTGTTATTGCTCATCTTTATTTTATTATAACCATTCTAGTGAGTGTGAAATGGTATCTCATTGTGGTTTTTGATTTACGCTTCTCTAATGTCTAATGATGCTGAGCATCTTGTGCTTATTGGCTGTTTGTATATCTTCTTTCAAGAAATCTCTATCCAAATCTACTGCTCATTTTAAATTAGTTTATTTGTCTGATTATTGTTGAATTGTAAGAGTTCTTTATGCTGGAAGCAAGTCCCTTATTATATATATCATTGGAAAATATCTTCTTTCAACTATTGGGGTGTTTTTTCACTTTATTGTGTTTATAGAAGTTTTAAAATTTGATGAAGTCCAATTTATCTCCTTTTTTCCCTTTTGTCACTTGTGGTTTTGGTTTCATATATAATATTAGCCATTGCCTAATCCAAGGCCATTGAGATTTACTCTTTTGTTTTCTTCTGAGAATTTTCTAGTTTTAGCTCTTACATTTAGGTCTCATTAAGCTAATTTTTGTGTATGGTATGAGGTATAAGACGTGAGGTCTTTGCATGTGGATATTGTGTTGTCTGAGCACCATTTGTTGAAAATATTATTTTTCCCCATTGAATTATCTTGGCACCTTTGTCAAAATTTAATTGACCATGAATGTAAGGGTTTTTTTAATAGACTTTAAAATCTTTTTCATTGATCTATATGTCTACTCTTATGTCAGTACCACACTCCCATAATTACTGTAGCTTTGTAGTAACACGTACTGTTCTTCTTTTCTCCTCCTCCTCCTCCTCTCCCTCCTCCTCTGCCTCTCCTTCTTCGGCTTTCAGTTAGGGTATTTTTCGTGGGAAAAATCTGCTTATAGCTCAGACAGTCATCTCTCAACTCAGCCACCTGTCTGATGGCTCTACTTTATGAGTAATAAAATGGCATAAATTATTTTGATTCTTTTTTTTCTTTATTCTTTAGGCATATCAAGTCTAATTTTGTGACCCTCATTCAACAACTTTGCAGGATATTTAGTTATTTAATTTTGCTGTTAAGATTACTTTTAGCTAGTTCTAAGTGTATGGAAATTTTATATTAAAATAATTTAATATTTAAAATTTGTGCATATGTTATACAAGCCTTTGGTTTTTAAAATGTACTTTTATCTTATAAACATGATTTAATAATTAAATTCAAATTAATTTTATGGCTTCATGAATGGTACTAACTCTTACTGATATTAATTCAACTAGAGAATGAACAGCATAGAAATGAACACACTATAAGTTACAAAAATGAACATTATCGTCTATTATGCAGCAGGAGAGGAACAACTGCTTATTGATTAGAAGAGATCTTTCTGGAATACACATATCAGTTATGAAAGCTGCTTACCTTGTAACTGTATATCCATCAATCCATTCATTCAAATCAATAAGCAAGCACTGACTGGTCATTGTTCTAGACATGGGATATATATCCAATATTTCTGGCTAGAAGGTATTTATAGTATGATATAGACATAAACAATTAAACAGGAGCTGTTCATGGTGACAAGTACTAAGATATAGACAAACAGAGAGAAGAGGCTCCTATACCAGATTTGAGAGTCATTAAAGGCTAGAAGAAGTAAAGTTTAAGTTAACGCATGAAAGATGAGTAGGGTTAGCATGATGAAACCTGGTGACTATTACTGCTGCCAAGTGAACTTTACATTTTCTGTCTTGCTTCACTAAAAATAATTTGTTTCTAATTATATTTTAATACTACCCCCAAACACAGAAGTATTTGTGAAACTACAAGTTATGAAAAAAGTAAAGACGTTAAGCTGAAGACATTTTAAATATTAAGCCAATGTTATTAACTGTGGATAAGTGTTGAAGAGATCGCAGACATCATAACCTCTCATTGTGAAAATTTCTTAGTCTGACTGCAATCTTACAGTCCGACTTAACTGACTTAACCTCCCTTCATTGTTTGAGAGCAGAATCTGATACATATTTCTTAGAAGAAAATTATTACCGTAAAAATCTGATATTTTTATTAAAAAATTGACACCCAGAAGAAAACTCATCATTCTTTCCTCCCAATAACAGCATTTTTGTTATACAAAATGAGGTTGCACTGTCATTAGGAGGAAAACAGTATCATAGCACTTGCTACTGTGTTTATTCCACTATAAGCACAACTACTAGAGAAAAATCAACTACTTTTAGGCAAGAAAAATACTATGCTTGAAAATAAATTTGTATACAGATTCTGAGTTAAATATTATGTTTCATTGAGATTAGCAAGCACCAAATAGCAACAATGAAGAAAAAGCCACTGAAATTCTTAAGAGCAAATAATCTGCCATTCTCTGCTTCTGTATCTGAATCTTATCTGTTCAAGCTATCAAGAAGAAGCTGTCAATCAGCTCTATTGCTGAAATGAAGGAGTAGATGGTACAGTTTAATTTCATTATGGAAATTGATTTGCATCCTTTATATTTCTTGATTGAAATCTTTCCAGGTAATGGCATTGAAGAAGACTCATAAAACTGCCATGACTGGGGTAATAACTATTATTATGATCAAATTTAATAAGAAAAAACTTCCCTACAATATGAGAACTATGAATAATTCATATAAACTGTTGCTTAAAATGTGATAGAGAGGAAAAGACTTGTAGAAAAAAATCTTAATGTATCCAGACAGGGATGGTAACTGGTTTTTGCAAATAATGAATACTTCATGTACAAATGAAGACTAACAAGGCTAGAGGAGAGGACTCCACACAGAGGAAATAATTCCATGTATCTGATTTTTGCGAGATAAGAAGGATGGATGGATTTTTTTTAAAAGAACTGTCACAAAAAGCATATTCTAAAAATTAGATTTTGGAACATCACAATGCTTCTTTTAAATAAGCAATGACTTGAGGAATATTTAAGATGAGTCTGTTTTCATATGTTTGTGAACGATCTATGCAAAAATGAACATTGATCCCAGTGCTCAAATTTAGCATTTTCCTGTATATTATTATTTAACAGTCACAGTGGCCTAGAAATCCAAGTTAACCCTGAAGAATTGGCATAAAATCAATATCAAAAAAATAATTGTTTCAAAAAAGAAGTTTAAAAATGGTTGTTTGTACTTACTTGATATATAGAATTTTTACATGCATAAGTATATCTCTAGCTATAATCAATTTTTTTATTTGAGTTTTGTTTCAGTTTACTTTTATTTCTTTTAACTCTGTTAATTTCTCTGCTTCCTGCTTTTATTGGCTACCATCTGGTGGAAAAAATTGTAATAGCAGAGCAAGGTTAAAAGATATGTAATAAGACAAAGGTTTTAATTGTAAATATGATTGCCACGTAATACTGCTGACATGGGTAGCAAGCTTGATAATACAATTTTGTTCTTATCATACTCAGTTCCATTATCATTACGACTATTCAACTCTTAAATAATTTGGAAATTTATATTTTATGGTTTATGTATAAAATAACTATCATATTTTAATGAGTTCCATGAAGGTAGGGACCAATTTGTTGTGATTATTGCAATGTAACCAGGAAGTCCTTGTTGACCTTGACAGACTTATTTTCCACGTATTATTTCAGCATAATTATTATTAGTGCCCACTTTCACTCTCAAACTATACTGCTTTAGAAAATAAAATACATCATTATTCTGTTTATAATCAGCAATTAGCGTGGTACCTGTGGATACACTGTGCATTAAATATTAATATTATTAATAATTATTAATATTAATATTAATATTAAATGTTAGATAATTTAGGCATGGATTCTCTTATTTTAGAATTTCTTCATGAAGACAATATTAAGAAATTAAACCTTCAATTTTGAATAAAAAATGTAATAGTTGACTTCATGTCTTATTATTTTGGAAGTATATTGCATAGACTATAGGTTATAAAACCTACAAGTTTTTCTTAAGCGGTTAATAATACAATGTGGAATACAAACGTGTGTTCTTTGTTGATTACCTCATGATGTCTCAATAGTCATCTCCCTGCACTTGTTAGTAAATGTGCTGAGAGAATGATTTGACAGATACAATGCATTGTGAAATACATCTTACCAGTTGAAGGAAAAAATTGATATAGTTACATTCACATGTATGCAGATAAGCTGTGTATATCACCTGGCAGAATAATTATATTGTCATTTTATTAACTAATACATTCTCACTATTTTGCACAGAGCATTCCTAAAGATTAATCTCTTAAAGGGTTTATAAATCTCAAAATTTATTTTTATTTATATTCTTTAAGTTATAAATTTTAATCTTTAAAAATTCCAAATATGTTATTATTTCTATGTAATGTTTTTGTTAACATATTTTAATGACCCCAGAAATCACATAGTCAACCTTCTTGATTAAAAGCAGCAGAGGTTATATTCTAATCTGATGCATGCTTATTCCTTTATAAGTTACAGTAATTATCTTCAAAATACTTTAATGTGACAACAGAAATTAACACAGTATTAAAATTTGTTGCAACTAATTGAATTAACTATACCTAAGTCATAAATTTGTTGTTCAAACTGGGTTAATCATTTTCCATTTCTCTTTAAGTAATGTGTTACCCTGGCTATTAAAAAAGAAATTTTACGAGACAACTGGAGAAATCAGAAAACTCATTGGATAGCTGATGATAATTAGAAACTTTTTATGATAGTTGATGATATTATGATCATGTTTTTGAAAGATTGCTTATTTTTAGAGGTACGTATAAAATATATAAGGAAGAATGAAATAATCTCTTGGTTTAGCTCCTTAAACAATGTGAAATGCGGTTAACTAGTGGGGATAAAGATAAAATAAAATTGGTCATAAATTTTTATTCATTGAAGTTGAATGATGGGTACAGGTTTACACTACTATTCTCTCTCTCTCTTGCTCTATGTATGTATATATATATATATATACACACACATATATGTATGTATATTCATATTTGTATATATACAATTATATATATAATTATATGTCTTTCTTGGATATTTTTAATGTACTCACACTTCTTTTAGCTTTTCTCCTGAGTGATAAATGATTTTTTTTCATGTAAAATATCTTAGGCTTACAGTAGGCTTAGTAATATTCTGTATTGAGATAAGGATACTTCTTTCTTTGAGTTATAATATTTTTATGTTTCAGTGTTATTTATTCAAACACATGAAAAGAAGGAATTTATAAAGTGCATTTTGTGTAAAATAATGACATATAATTTTGTTCTAATGGTTTATGTATGAAACCTTTGAATGACAAAATATTTCCTTGACTGGATCATGTATATTTACACAGAAAACTCTGCTTAGTTGTTTCAAGTATTACCTCTAAAATATATCCTGTATCTATTCATTTCAATATTGTATATACTGTTTTGGTTCAAGTTTAAAAAGAAATGATGAATTAGATAAAATATAGAGTGATAATGAAAGTTGTGGTAAACATGGTTTTGATTAGGCTCACTTTTAAACTGTAGCAGTTTAATCATTTATGCATAAAGTGTGTGTTGCATTAAACATCCTTGCTATAATCAGTTTCTATGACAACCAAGAAGCTGGCAGATTATATTGATTCATGCAGGATGGTTTCCAAGGTTGTAACCAATTTATTAGACGTAATTATTGTATTAGAATGACTGGCAATGATAACTCTAATATAAGTGGTAACATTTCACTATTTAAATTATTCTTACACTTCATGGGATACTTATATGCTTAAAAAATCCTTATGCTAATAATTGGAGAAGGCAAAATTGAAGAGCGACTCTAAAGTACATGTTAAGCTAATGAAACTAGAAAAATATAACAATTATGATTTAAGTTTAAAGAACCAGATTGGTTTTTATTTGATATTAGGAGGGTGGAAATAAATATTTACCCATGAATCTATATTGAAAAATCATCTCAGAACCTTTCAAATGACGATAAATCTTAAAATCAATAAGCCGTGTGTCTTATTTCAGGCTGCTATAACAAAATACCACATACATTATTTCTCACAGTTTTAGAGGCTGGAAGTCTGAGATTAGGGCCCCAGCACAGTTGGCTGAAGACCTTCTTCCAGGTCAGAAGGGGTGAGCTAACTCTGTGGTGTCTTTTTTATAAGAGTACTAACCCCATTCACAAGGGCTATTCCTTTATGACCTCAGCAATTCATAAAGGCCCTACCTCCTACTACCATCACATTGTGTACTAAGAGTTCAACATACAAATTTCAAGGGGGACACAAACATTCAGGCCACAGCAACATGTTACCATAATCTTTATCATTTCCTCAAAACAAGTATCCTTTCTGTCCTAAATTGCTTTTCACTTAAAATTTTTTTTTTGGAAGTTACAAGGAAATGATGGAATGATGATGGTTCTTTACCCATTGTATACAAGGGCTCTAAAAATATCTAAGTAGTTTCCTTTTTCGGAGGTTATGGATTGGGTTTGAGGAACTTTTCATTGCCTGTATAAATTGCAAAATAAAATAGTAGTATAGACCTTTGGCTCTCAGAGCAGCACCATGGTCATTGGCAAGAACAAGCATCTTACAAAAAGGCAGCAAAGAAGGAGCCAAGAAGAAAGTAGTTGATCCACTTTCTAAAACATACTGATATGATGTAAAAGCACTAAGTACCTATGTTCAATGTGAGTAATGTTGGAAAAACTTTAGTCTCAAGGACTCAAGGAACCAAAATTGCATCTGATGACCTCAAGGGTAGTGTTTTTGAAGTGAACCTTGCTGAGTTTCAGAATGATGAATCTGCACCTAGAAAATTCAGGCTAATTACTGAGGATATTCTGGGCAAAAACTGCCTGACCAACTTCTATGACATGAATCTTACCAGTGACAAAATGTTCTCTATGATCTAAAAATGGCAGACCATGATTGAAGTTTATATTGAGATCAAGAGTACTGATGGTTATTTAATTCATCTTGTCTCTGTCGGTTTTACTAAAAAAACACATAACAACCAGATTCAGAAGACGTCTTAAGCTCAGGACCACAGCTCCCCAAAATCCGGAAGAAGATTATGGAAATCATGACCCAAAAGTTGTAGACAAATGACTTGAAAGAAGTCATTCCCTACAGGGAATGCGGTTACTAACAGGCCGCAGACTGGTACCAGTCCGAAGCGGGCGGTGGCGGGGGGCTGGTGTTGATGACCTCTGCTTTAGTTCGTGCTCTTTCCCATACAATTTAGAATCAGCTTGTCAAGAAATTCCTCCCTACCTAGTGAGACTTTCTCCTATATTGACCCCTAAAAATTTTATAGCTTTTCCTTTTACAGTTTTAAACTATCTCTAATTTTTTATATATGGTGAGAAAGTAAATTAAATTTGTTTTCTTGCAGTTCAAATGTGTGTGTATGTGTGCCCATGTGCTTTGTGTGTGTGCATACATATTTTGGGGGCTTCTTTATGTTCTAATTGTCAATAAGGCTATGCTATTCTTTAGGTCAGTGGTCCCCAACTGTTTGGCACCAGGGACCAGTTTCGTGGAAGACAGTTTTTCCACGGACAGGGGCGGGGGCCGGGGAATGGTTCAGGCGGTAACGCGAGCAATGAGGAGCAATGGGGAGCAGCCTGGGGGTTGGGGACCCCTGCTTTAGGTTGTGCTCTTTCCCGTACAATTTAGAATCAGGTTGTCAATTTCCATAAAATATCTTTTGAAATTTGCATTAGAATTACATTTATTCCATAGCCCTATTTACATCTTTATGATCCATCTCTACATTTATTTAGTTATTTAAAAATCTTTCAGTATAATGCTATAAACATTTTACTGAAAGTTCTGTAACAACTTTTGTTGGATTTATTCCTGATCATTTTATAGTTTAAATCCTATTAATGGTACGTAACTGTGAAATTATATTTTATGTTGTTGCTCTTTGTAAAAATGTAATTGATTTTCATAGAGTGTGATGTCTGCAATCTTAATAAACTTACTGAATTTTGTGTTAGCTGTAGTTTCTTTAGAGTTTTCTAGGTAGACATTTATATGCTCCATAAATAACTTAATAGTGGTGATAGTGAGCTACTTTGCTTTGTTCTTGATCTTGAAGGAAATCATTATAACATTTTATCATTGTATAATATCTGATGTAATTTGTTGGTGAATATCTTTTAATGTTTTAAGAAAATGTCCTTCTGTTCATAGTTAGCTAAGAATTTTTTCTATGAGCTTATGTTGTACTTCTTGGAATACTGATTTTTCTGCCTCTATTGAAATGAATATATGATATTTTCCTTCAATAAGGTGAATTATCTTAACTGTTTCTAATATTTAGTCAATCTTGCATTCCTGGGGTAAACTCCCCTTGATGATGGTAAATTATATTTTTTATATATTCCTGGGTTTGGTTAATAAATATTTGTTTAGGATTTTGTATCCTTTTTTATGAGTAAGATGGGACTAGTAATTTTTTTTTCTCATACTGACCTAGCAGATTTTAGTAATAATGTTATATTGACCTTACAAAATTAGCTGATGACTATTTCCTTTCTTTCATTGTCTGGAAAAAAATTAAAATAATGGAATTATTTGTTATTTTAGGGTTTAATAAAGTTTGCACATAGAACCCCCTAAGATTGCTGTTGATCCGTATCAGAAGATTTTAAAACATTTATTTATTTTTGTATGTTGTTATAGGGCTACTCAGGGTTTTTTCATTCTAGATTCGACTTTTAGAAATTCTATTATTTCATAGAATTCTTTTAATCTCAGTGTTAAATAATTTGGCCACAGTGTTCATAGCCTCTGATAATTTTTAATAACTATAGTATTAGTAATTGTTGTTTTTTAAATTCTAATATTGTTATTGTGCCATCTGTTACATTTTCTTAATTTTTCAGAGTTTTCTCAATATTATCAGTTTTCTTTCCAAGGAACAACTTTTGAGTTTGTTGATCCTACTTATTGTATCTCTGGTTTCTGTTTTATTCATATTTAAAATTTTTCTCGAGTATTTTCTTCCTTTTCTGCAGATTCAGGTCCTTTCTCATTTTTCTATCTGGGTTGCAGAATTTTTGTTGGTGATTTGCAGAAGTTCCTTTTATATCCTAAATATTCCCTTTCTGACTTGGACCAAACAAAAATGTTTTCCCAGTCTTCCATGTATGTTAATTTTGATTTTGGTGTCCTTAATTGAAGAGAAGTTGTTAATTTTGATGTATCACACTAACCATTTTTGTTTTGTTTTATAGTTTGTCTTTTGAAATTTTGTGTGATATTTCTTAGCTATTACCCTTGCTCCTTTGTCACAAATACAGGCTTCTTCATTTACTTCTATAACTTTTCAAATTTTATTTTGCCATGTTTCCTTTAATCTCTTTGGAACTCCTTTGTCTGTAGGTTTAGTTAAAGAACGAGTTTTTACGTTTCCCCATATTGTAAGCCACTTAACATCAATATCTGTGGACAATATTTCATTTCACCATTCATTTATGCTGCCAGGTTTATCCTATATTAAATCTCTGCTATATGTGAGTCCATCTGTAGCATCTCTAGCTCCAATAGCCTATTTTTCTCTTATAGGAAAACAGTGATTTTTATTTCCATGAGTGTGCACTCTGCCTTACTGTTTGATAGGTTAATCAGTATTTTTACTTTCCAGCTTTAGGTTTACTTATTTATTTGTATATTCTTATGTGTAATTTTTAATGTATCAAATTTCTTTAGAAGTCCAAGTGTCTTAAAACACATTTTAAAATATTTGATACTTAACTCAAATATATGTAATTTATATATATATAAAATGAATATCTGGATCATTTCTGGGTTTGCTGCTATTGTCTCTTTGTTCTCTTGATTATTAATTATATACAATTACTTTTTGTGTATTTATAAATTGAAAGTTTATAAATATTTGTGGTGTATGCTAGGCATTTTGTCAAAAAATAGGATTTCACATATACATATTTTCTCTCACTGTACATATTTTTCTCTTTTTTACACTGTCAGGCAACTAAGGTAAGGGAATTAGTTATCCTCTCAGTCCTTTCAGAAATTTATCTTGGTCAGGGCTGGACTGCAGCTTTGGGAAGACTTAGTCATCTTTTGTTTCACTTTTATTCGCAGGTGTGCTTTCTAAATTTTCTAAATTATTGGATTGTGAGCCTCATAGTGTTCTGTCTCTTCAGCTCTGAACATTTGCAAGAGTTTAGAGATTTCTTGCCCAGCTCTTCAGCTACCTGTCCTGTACAGCGTCATAAACAGGCAGATGCCTAAGGCAGAGGACAGTACTACTGTGCTTAAGGCTATCTCTTTCTCCACCAGGTCTTTGTTTCCTAAACCAGTCAATTCTACAGGAGATTTTCTTCTGTCTTTTAGAAATTTTCAAATTAACTCTTCAGGCTCTCACACTGTCCACAGAATAGCCAGATAGCAGAATAGCCGATAACCTATCACACAGTTATCTCATGGGGAAGCATAGTCAGGTGGTTGCAGACCTTCATATTATAACGTGTTACTCCATCTGTGCACAGCTGCTAAAAAATAGTTGGTTTCTCTTTCCCAAGCACTCTTACCCCAGTCTTCAGCTAGTATCCAGGATCTGCAAATGCCCCCAGGAGTGAAATGTTTGGAGATAATTTGACCTAAGTGATGAACACACAAATGGACAATGCCAAGACCATATATGAGAGCAGACATGTGACCCACACACTCTGCAGCAAACAGTCCAGAAAGTCAAATCAAAGTCTCTGCAGCAATCCGAACAGTCAGAACTTGGACAGTGACTATGGGCTTTCCTAATTTCTGCCCTCACTTACAACTCAGAGCCACCTGGAGAAAGCCAAATATGCTCCCCAAAGCAATCATGTAAAATGCCCCACTTCTAGTTAAGCTACCTCCAGCTTCCCCACGCTAACAGCCTCCGATGAAAGCAAACCGAGACCTTCTCTTTTTTCCACCATAAACCTTTTCTACTACACTGCCTGCCTTTGAGTCTCTGCCAGCTGCTATGATGGTAGCTGTGACTTGCTTCCTATAGCAAGCTCTGAATAAATAACCTCTGTTCTCATTTGGTTTGCCTTTGTTTATTCCCACATAATTCATCTCAGAAGGGTTCGTCTCTCCCTGGAATTTTAGATTATCTAAATAGTTCATGATATTAATTTATGAGGTTTTGTTTTTAATTTATCTGATTTTTTTTTTTTCTGGTTTTGGCAGCAGACACAGTGATATGTCATGAACTCCTGCATTTTTGCTAGGAAAAGAGGTCTAGATCAAATGTTCTTTAAAGAATCCTCAAAGTCTGGGATAGTTCAAGTGTTGTAACTGGGCCAGGTGTTTAACTACATGAAGCCCAGCTACCATCGCACGATGAAAAATTCTCTCACAGACACAGAATGCTGTCCATGCTTCACACCTCCAATTCTTTCACCACAAAGTGTCCTGGGAATTATAATTGGATGGTTTAGAGCAGGGGTTGGCAAATAAGGCCCTTAGGGTAAATCTAGTTAGCTACCTGCTTTTGTAAATAGAGTGTTACAGGAACATAACCACACTTCTTTGTTTATACATTGTCTATAGACTTTGCTTAAGTGCTACAATGGCAGAGTTGAATAGTTGTGACTAAGAGTGTATGGCCCATAAAGCCTAAAATACTTACAGTCTGGCGCTTTACAGGAAAAGTTTGATAACTCCTAGTTTAGTGTATGTTTTTCAAATGTTGTGTTTTTTCAGCTCTATAATTTTTACTGGATTCTTTTTCATAGTTTTAATCTCTCTCCTCATTGAGTTTATGCTTTTCTTTAAACACTTGAACATACAACAGCTCTTTTAAAGTTTTTGACTACTAATTACATCATATCTGTCATTTCTGCTTGTATTTATGTTGACTAAGGTTTCTCCTGGTCATGAATCACATTTTTAGTGATTTTTAATTGGTATTGTGAGAGTTATACTGATGAAAGTCTGGGTTTTGTTGTCTTTCTTTGATGTGTGTAAGTATTTGGGTTAGTGACCAGTTAGTCAAGCTTTGTTAGAGCACATCTAGATTAGTTATAAATGTAGTTTAATTTTAATAAGAGTAGTTTAATTATGAGATTAGTTAGAACACATCTGAATTAACTGTAAGAAGTGGTTTAATGCTAAAGTGTGGGATTTCTGGGGTCTCTACTGAATGCTCCTGATATTTAACTATGTCTCTCTACTATGCCTGTTTAGAATTTGATATCTAGCAGCCAGCCCTGTTCAGTTCATGGCTAGTGCCTTTTGTAGTTGTTTTCTATCTATTAGTTATTCTTTGATCAGCTTCATAGAGTCTCACTCTATCCATGTGCAGTTTAGTATTCAAAAAATATTCGAAGGAATACTGTGCAAATTTATGGAACTCTTCATCTATGTAGCTTCCTCTTATCTTATACTCTACCTCAAATTTAAAGCTATTGCAGCCCTCCTGAAACCTGATCAACTCAGTAATAATTGCTGTGCTCTGCTTTAGTTATTGCTTCTTGTACTGCAGTCTGGAAAGTGTCTCCAGGCAGAAAGCCAGGGTGATTGTAGGGCTCACCAAGTTTGTTTTCCTTCTCTCAGTCCTATGCTGAAAATAGTTATTTAATATATTTTGGATAGTAATTTAATTATCTACAATAGAATGGGTAGTTTGTTACCACTAACAACATCATGGCTGGTTGAGTATTGATCTACTAGTCCTATTAGAAAAGCAACACCATTAAATGATAAATTTAACAGGAACGCAAGGTTTTCTGGACTGAATTGTATCCCCCAAAAGTTCATATGTTGAGTTCCTAAGCCCCAGTATTCAGAACGTGACTATGTTTGGAGACTGGGTCTTTCAAGGGGTAATTAAGTTAAAATGAGGTCGTTAGTGTGGGCTTTAATCTGATATGACTGAGGTCCTTATAAGAAGAGGAAATTAGGACACAGACACACACAGAAGGAAGATCATGTGAAGATATGGGGAGAAGATGGCCGTCTACAAACAAAGGAGAGAGGCCTCAGAAGGAATAAACCCTGCCAACAGCTTGATCTCAGATTACTAGCTTCCAGAATTGTAAATTTCTATTGTTTAAGTCACCCAGTCTGTGGTACTTTGTTATGGCAGCCCTAGAAAACTAGTACACAGGATTTACTTTAATTAACATTAATAATTGGTAAGCAATAAATGGATCTGTAATCATCTGCGTGAAAGTAAAGGGGTGATATAAAAATATTTAAATACCAGTAAGGCATAATCAGTACCAGTAAATCAGAATGATGCCAGCTATATCTGCGTTCACTGGTTGAATATAAGTCCTGAATAAAGTGAATGGGATAAAAAATTTGTAAAGCAAATATTCTATATTCAAATGGCAAATAATATATGTTGTTATACGAGCAAGTGTATTCATTGATGGTCTTCAAGTTATCTATAAACTCGTTGAAAGTGTGCGCAAATTTATGGAAATTATTGTTCTTGTTTATTTTTTCTGGAGATGTTTTTATAGCATTCAGTATGTGCTGGTCAACATCTTGAGACCAGTAACTTAAGGAGAATCACTAATCTATGATTAGGTATAGTAATATGCTGTAAGGTATACTAGTATTTAATAACAAACTTTATAATATGAGTGTATACAACATTTTAAAGATATCTTCATATATTAAACAATGTTATTGCTCTTTAAAAATAATAAAGCATGATATTTGTAATAATAACACGTGACTTCTAAACCATTTGATTGATTTCTGAAAAATGCTTTTAAAATGTCAACCTATCAAAAAACATCTGTTGAAAGCTACTGTGTTCACAGTATTTAGCTATATAAAACAGTTACTCATCAAGGTAATAGTATACTGGGTCTAATAATCTAGTGGACCTACATACTGAGCACTATTCTTGGCCCAGAGGAAAGGGCTAAACCTAGGAAAAGAAATTTTTGGGCCATGGTCATAATGTGGTAAGGTAAATGGTATTAAAAGAAATAAATAAACTGAAATGCCTGAGAGAAGAGGCTGACAATTATGAGATGAAGTGTAAACCACAAGCCTTTCTGGAATTGCAAGATGTTAATATGCTAGGGCTGCCTTAACAAAATATCACAAATTGGGTGAAATAAGCAATAGGGATTTATTGCTTCACAGTTCTGAAGGCTAGAAGTCTGAAAGCAAGGTGTCAACAGGGTTAGTTCCTTCTCAGGGTTGTGAGGGAAGGATCTGTTCCAGGCCTTTTTCATTGGCTTATAGATGACTGGTCTCTTCCTTGTGTTTTTTTTTTTTTTTTTAAACATCTTTATTAGAGTATAATTGCTTTACATTGTTGTGTTGGTTTCTGCTGTATAACAAAGTGAATCATCAGCTATACGTATACTTACACCCCCCATATCCCCTCCCTCTTGCATCTCCTGCCCACTTTCCCTATCCCACCCCTCTAGGTGGTCACAAAGCACCGAGCTGATCTCCCTGTGCTATGCAGCTGCTTCCCACTAGCTATCTATTTTACATTTGGTAGTGTATATATGTCCATGGCACTCTCTCACTTTGTCCCAGCTTACCCTTCCCACTCCCCGTGTCCTTAAGTCCGTTCTCTATGTCTGCATCTTTATTCCTGTCTTGCCTCTAGGTTCTTCAGAACCATTTTTTTTTTTTTTTTTAGATTCTATATATATGTGTTAGCATACGGTATTTGTTTTTCTCTTTCTGACTTACTTCACTCTGTATGACAGACTCTAACTCCATCCACCTCACTACAAATAACTCAATTTCGTTTCTTTTTATGGCTGAGTAATATTCCATTGTGTATATGTGCCACATCTTCTTTATCCATTCATCTGTCTGTGGACACTTAGGTTGCTTCCATGTCCTGGCTATTGTAAATAGTGCTGCAAAGAACATTGTGGTACATGACTCTTTTTGAGTTATGGTTTTCTCAGGGTATATGACCAGTAGTGGGATTGCTGGGTCATATGGTAGTTCTATTTCTAGTTTTTTAAGGAACCTCCATACTGTGCTCCAATTTACATTCCCAGCAACAGTGTAGGAGGGTTCCGTTTTCTCCACACCCTCTCCAGCATTTACTGTTTGTAGATTTTTTGATGATGGCCTTTCTGACCGGTGTGAGGTGATAACACATTGTAGTTTTGATTTGCATTTCTCTAATGATTAGTGATGTTGAGCATCCTCTCGTGTTTGTTGGCAATCTGTATATCTTCTTTGGAGAAATGTCTGTTAAGGTCTTCTGCCCATTTTTGGATTGGGTTGTTTGTTTTTTTGATATTGAGCTGCATGAGCTGCTTGTATATTTTGGTGATTAATCCTTTGTCAGTTGCTTCATTTGCAAATATTTTCTCCTATTCTGAGGGTTCTCTTTGCATCTTGTTTATGGTTTCCTTTGCTGTGCAAAAGCTTTTAAATTTCATTAGGTCCCATTTGTGTATTTTTGTTTTTATTTCCATTTCTCTAGGAGGTGGATCAAAAAGGATCTTGCTGTGATTTATGTCATAGAGTGTTCTGCCTATGTTTTCCTCTAAGAGTTTGATAGTGTCTGGCCTTACATTTAGGTCTTTAATCCATTTTGAGTTTATTTTTGTGTATGGTGTTAGGGAATGTTCTAATTTCATTCTTTTACATGTAGCTGTCCAGTTTTCCCAGCACCACTTATTGAAGAAGCTGTCTTTTCTCCACTGTATATTCTTGCCTCCTTTATTAAAGATAAGGTGACCATATGTGCATGCATTTATCTCTGGGCTTTCTATTCTGGTCGCATTAATCTATATTTCTGTTTTTGTGCCAGTACCATACTGTATTGATTACTGTAGTTTTGTAGTATAGTCTGAAGCCAGGGAGCCTGCTTCCTCCAGCTCTGTTTTTCTTTCTCAAGTTTGCTTTGGCTATTCAGGGTCTTTTGTGTTTCTATACAAATTGTGAAATTTTTTGTTCTAGTTCTGTGAAAAATGCCATTGGTAGTTTGATAGGGATTGCACTGAATCTGTAGTTTGCTTTGGTTAGCATAGTCATTTTCACAATGTTGATTCTTCCAATCCAAGAACATGGTATATCTCTCCATCTGTTTGTATCATCTTTAATTTGTTTCATCATTCCTCGTATTTTTTCATATTCTCTGTATGAATATGAGAGACAGCTCCAAATTTTCCATTTTTTTGACACCAGTCATATTGGATTAGAGTCTACGCTAATACCTCATTTTAAATTGATTACCTAATTAAAGACTATATCCTCAAATAAGGTTACTGAGATTCTGAGGGCCAGGACTTCAAAATATGAATTTTGGGGGATTATAACTCAACTCATAACACAAGACAATTGAACAAATGACACAGAGGCCAATAATTCCTCTTTTGCAGTGATCCAGATGTGTATTTGAAGTCCATTCCCAGTTCGATTTAGGACAGGAAGTGAATTAGGTTGATTTGCATATAGCTGAAAACACGAAATAGCAGTGGTTTCAAAAAGCTAGCAGTACAGTTTTCTCCTAAGGGAAGGAAGACCACATTTAGACCAGAGTCTTCATGAATATTAGGGATCCAGCTTCATCCTACTATTGTATGAAACCTTCTGGACATCCATTATCAAGGCCACTTCATATTCTAAGAGATCTGCTAGAGCTCTAAAAATCATCGCTGTGTTCTCAGACTGTTTCCCAGATAGTCAGGTCTCATTAAACAACTTTCTTGGAAATCCTAAAAACACTTCTACTTGCATCTCAATTACCAGAATTTAAGCAAATGGATTGTTGTAGCTGAAAAATGTAGTATTTCAATTGGTTATGTCACTTTTGTAAATAAAATTTTTAGTTTTTAAGTAAAAATGGGAAAATGGATATCATTTAGCTACTGTAAGTCTCTGCATCATTTGTCAAGGATGATGGCAGATATTGCAGAATGGAAAACTAAGGCCCTGCAAACAGACTAAGGGTCAAGTAAGAGAAGTTATTTTATTTAGAAAAACTAGAGAATTTCCCAGGTTCTTTAGAGAATTCTTCTTTGAGAGGTGAGAGTGGTAATCAATGGTGAGGGGAAGAGTTGCATTACCATTTACCCATTTACCAATGTGAAAAAACACATTTCTAAGCTTACTTCTCCATGGAAACTCTGGGTGTGATTAGAACAATTCTGTTCCTACACTCTGATAGTCAGCAAGATAAGAATAGCTAGGTCTGCAAAACAATGTACAAATCCATATTAGCTGTGATGTTGCTGTCAGGGCATGAATTAACAATAAGGGCTGTAGGCCATGCTCAATATAATATAGGCTCTGATGTGTTCAATTAGATTTCTATATAGACAGACCAATAAAAATTATGTTATTACAAGCTACCAGTTATTAAGTCTACCAAGCACTGGGCTAATTATCTATTATCTAATTATTACTTTAATTAACTCTTTATGACACAGGTTACATTCCAATTTATCAAGAAGGACATTGAGGCTTAGAGAAATTATTTAATTTTAATGGTAACACAGTTGCTTAGTGGCAGGTTGGGGATTCATAGCCACATCTGTCTTACATCAAAGCCATTATGATAGGATGAACTCTATATGAAAGAAGGCAGTAAAATACATTCTTTTGAAATCAGACAGTTGAGGCTAAATCAGCTTTTTTGAGAAAAACATGTCATGGTTTTCTCTCTCTTCATGACTTATTAAAAAAGGCAATCAAGTAAACTAGGAATGTGTATCCTGGAGAAAGTCTTAGGGGAAAATAAACTGTCTTTAATCATTTAATGGCCTATAATATTGACAAGGCAATACTGTTTATTCTGTATGGTCTCAATAATAGAAGTAGGGAAACAGGGGTAATGTACTTAGGCTATAATGAAGTTAGTTTTTTGGTTGTTTGTTTGTTCACTGTAATTCTGAGCTGTCCACTGATAAAACGGGTAATTTCATAAAGTGTGGGTTTCTAATGTCAGCAGAAGTATGTAAGCAGAGTTACTTGGGGTTTCTCTATGTCATAATAATAAATGGGTTAGTGGAGACGCTTTTGAGTGTCCCTGTTGTGGGTTGATTTGTGTTCTCCCGAAAGATATGTGGAAGTCCTAACTCCACTAGTATATGAATATGACCTTATTTGTAAACAGGGTCTTTGCAGATATAATCAACTTAAGATGAAGTCATACTTGATCAGTGTGGGACTTAAATCCAATGACTGGTGTTCTAATGAGGAGAAAGAGACTTAGAGACACACAGATACACAGGCAGTCATGGGGAAACGGAGACAGAAATTGGAGTGAGGCATCTACAAGCTAAGGAATGCCAAAGATTGCCAGTAATTACCAGAAGGTAGGAAGAGTCAAGGAAGATTCTCCTCTAGAACCGTTGGAGGGAGTAAGGTCCTGCTGACACCTTGATTTTGGACTTGTTTCCAGAACAGCAAAGGAATAAATTTCTCTTGTTTTAAGCCAGCTAGTTTGTGGAACTTTTCATGGCAGCAGTAAGAAACAGATATAGTCCCGTTCAAACCTGAAAACCTCCAGTCTGCTCAAAGAGATTATAGACCTCATGGAAAAGAATCCTGAAAATATTCCAAGAAGGCAGTGATCAGAGGTTGGTTTGTAACTAATGAGAAAAAAAAGTGAAGTCAAATAAGGAGAGGGAGACCATGTGAGCCCACACCCAAAGGTTAGAATAGGATGTAGTATGTGTGTATACAGAAGGAATTAGGAGACCAGACTGACTGAGGGAGCTAGTTTGGAATATTGTGAAATAAGCCTGGGATGATTAAGTGTGGCAGACTATAGACGGTATGCAGTCCACTACAAGGGATTCAGTCTTTGATGGGTTAAGGAGACAGAATGAATGATTAAAGCAAGGAATATATACAGAGAAACGGGTACAGGAATAGTCTGGAATCACCTGGAAGTTTGGCTAAAGAACAGTGATGTAAGGTTAACTCTGTAAAAAATGAAGTTCTGGAAGTGGTGGTTAGAATACAAGAAAAAATAAATGTGGGCCATATTCAAGAGGGTGAAAATGACAGGAATAATTGATAAAAAGAGAGACAGATGACAGAGAGTGACAAGGAAACAGAGAAAAAGACCACTTAGAGTGCCCATGGATGGGGGCGGGGAGGAGGGAAAGAAGGGGAACCAAAAATGGTAAACGTGTGTTTTGAATATCTGGGACAAAGGAAAATAGTGAAATGTGTGTTTAGATCTCTTGTCTCTATAAAGGGTTAGGAAGCAAATACAGATTTTTGCAGGCCATAGTCTCTATCACAAGGATTTCACTCTGTTGTTGCATATAAATAGCAAAGATATATAATTTTCCAGCTTTTTTCCCCTTCAGGACCACATGATAATTTGCCATTTCTTAATACAAGTGGATTTTACAGATCCTCATTTGATATCCAGGTACCTTGAAGTAGATAGTATTGATTTTTAGAAACTGTGATGTAATGTTTCTTTTCTATGGCTTCAATTTTTTCAAATATTCCTTATCCTGAAATGAAACTTAATTTCATTTCACTGTGCTTTTATATCCTTTAGGCAAGTGATAAAATAATATCTTGAGGAGTATCCAGGTATTGATGCAGTTAGAGGGAGAGTATTTCCTTCTGAGTATTTCTTCAACTGGAAACCTAATAGTTTCCATGATAAAAAATGTAAATCTGTACAAGTCAGAGAGATACATCTATTCTTTCCTTTCAGTAATAGGTTTGCATTTTTAACATGCCTTTCATGAACCAAGGTCATCTCATTGCAGGTGATTGCTTATAAGCAAGTACTTCTGATTTTATCTAGATCATTTCTGATGCAGGGTGTTATGAAGGCCTCAATTAGGAACGGAAATGTGCTGTTCTACTTTCACATTTCCTACAAAAATTTAAACCTAAATTCATAACTGCCTGCCAGGTCCTTAATGTAAGAGTATCTTTGTTCATTTAATGTTTTTGTCAAATAATGTATCATACCTATCATGGCATGTAATTGCTATGATATGTGTACAGTATTCAGTTCTTGATATTCCTTTTATTTATATAGGGCTCTTAGAAAATTATTTTTCCCAGTTTAATAAATGCTTTTTATTCCTCAATATGATTTAAACAAAAACGCTTCACTGACCTTTTGTGTTTCTTTTTTAATGCTACAAAAAGGGTCATATTCCTTGGTAATTGAAAATCAAGTGAATATTAACAATCTGGTAATCAGAGAGTAATTTTATAAAACACAGCCTATAAATTATTCACCATTTGAAGTAGGGTATTTATATTTAATTTTATAAAACCGTCTTCCAGGCTAGTGACAAGACACTCAGTGGTGCTGTGGGAAAAGGGATGTATCTAGATCTCTTATATCATTTGATATATGTTTGACAAAACATTTGGAAACTTCATTAATTTATGTAAAATTTGTAGAGTCGCTTTAACTGAATTACTGTACACTTTAACTTGAAGTTGAATTCAAGTGCACCGGGTTGATTCTTTCTCTTGGCAAGAAATTACAATGCTAATGAAGCTGGGAGGGGGATGATCCCACTTCATTCTCTGCTGTGTGATGTGAGGATTAAAAAAGTGAAAAAGGTTTTTCAGAATTGAATGATGAATATTAATTATTTGGGATACTGTAGCATTAGGAAGTAATTAGATAAAAGTCATTATAGGGTTAAGGATTATCTATTTTCCTCAAGTTGAAAAATGGTGTATTTCAAATGTTTTGCATGTTTAACTGAGAATAGAATTTTGACTTAGTATCTTTCTCTGAGAATCTCACAGTTCTTTTTTTCTTTTTATTGGAGTATAATTGTTTAACAATGTTGTGTCAGTTTTCGCTGTACAGTGAAGTGAATCAGCTATATGTATACATATATCGCCCCCCTCTTGGACCTCCCTTCCTCTCATCTAGGTCATCACAGAGCACCGAGCTGAGCTCCCTGTGCTCTACAGCAGGTTCCCACTAGCTATCTATTTTACACACGGTAGTATATTTATGTCAAACCTAATCTCCCAATTCATCCCACCCTCCCTTTCCCCACCTGTGTCCACACATCTGTTCTCTACGTCTGTGTTTCTATTCCTGCCCTGCAAATAGGTTCATCTGTACCATTTTTCGAGATTCCACATATATGCGTTAATATACGATATTTGTTTTTCTCTTTCTGACTTACTTCACTCTGTATGACTCTAGGTCCATCCACATGTCTACAAATGACCCAATTTCATTTCTTTTTATGGCTGAGCAATATTCCATTATATATATGTACCACATCTTCTTTATCCATTCATCCGTCGATGGACATTTAGGTTGTTTCCATGTCCTGGCTATTGTAAATAGTGCTGCAATGAACATTGGGGTACATGTGTCTTTTTGAATTATGGTTTTCTCAGGGTATATGCCCAGTAGTGGAATTGCTGGGTCATATGGTAGCTCTATTTTTAGTTTTTTAAGGACCCTCCATACTGTTCTCCACAATGGCTGTATCAATTTACATTCCCACCAACAGTGCAAGAGGGTTCCCTTTTCTCCACACCCTCTCCAGCATTTATTGTTAGTATTTTTGCTGATGGCCATTCTGACCAGTGTGAGGTGATACCTCACTGTAGTTTTGATTTGCATTTCTCTAATAATTAGTGATGTTGAGCATCTTTCCATGTGCCTCTTGGCCATCTGTGTGTCTTCTTTTGTGAAATGTCTATTTAGGTCTTCCGTCCATTTTTTGATTGGGTTGTTTGTTTTTTTGATATTGAGCTCCATGAGCTGTTTGTATATTTTGGAGATTAATCCTTTGTCCATTGCTTCATTTGCAAATATTTTCTCCCATTCTGTGAGTTGTCTTTTCGTCTTGTTTATGGTTTCCTTTGCTGTGCAAAAGCTTTGAAGTTTAATTAGGTCCCATTTGTTTATTTTTGTTTTTATTTTCATTACTCGAGGAGGTGGGTCATAAAAGATCTTTGCTGTGATTTATGTCAAAGAGTGTTTTTCCTATGTTTTCTTCTGAGAGTTTTATAGTGTCCGGTCTTACATTTAAGTCTTTAATCAATTTTGAGTTTATGTACTAACATTTACATGCTCATTCTACTTCTATCTAGAGGAAGATTCTGGGCTTTCAATAGTAAGACAAACTTAAACAATATATTGTTTTATAAAATATGATAAAGTGATTGGCATACAAGTTCATTATTTCTCTGACTGATATAATTTCCTTGTAAATGCCACATGTGCCATGTATGCAATTGAAGATATGGTACATTCTATTGAATAAAAAGAGAACCTGGGTTTTCTAGATAAGTTTTTCTATGGTCAATCTGAACTATAGAACTTTAATTTCCAAAGCCAGTAATTATTCCAAAAGGCATGATTACTTATAAAAAGTGATGAATCAAAGTGATATTTTAACCTACAGATTCCCATGAAAGATATAGGCAAGTGATCCAGGGCCTTTATGTTTCCTTAATTCAATTATGCATTAATCAAATATGTATGGAGTATTTATTATGTACTGTAAATTGTCCTGGACATTAAAAAGATGAATAAAAACGTACCCATGATTCCAAGAATTATGCAGTCTAGTTGGGAAGACATATGCAGAATTGGGTAATATAAAACAATGTAGAACATGCAGTAATAGAAAGGTGCAAGGGACATTGGCCCTTGGAAAAATGGTTCAGTAGACAGAGCTTGAATATTTCCATGCCACCATTTTATTCATGACTTTTTCAAGAGACAAACAGGCTACCCTGTTTCCCATAATACAACACTCCAAATGCCATATTTCCCATCATTGCTTCCAAGTTTTGCTCTCAGCTCCATGGCCCTGGTCATCTGATATCTACTGTTAGAGGTAGAGAAACTTGAATGTAAAGAAGCTTCATCTGCAGGGCCCCTGTCTTAGCTTGGGCTGCTATAATCAAATGCTATAGACTTGGCAGCTTAAAAAGAGACTTTAATTTCTCACAGTTATGGAGGCTAGGAAGTCCAAGATCAATGTTGTGGCAGATTCAGTGTCTGGTGAACACCCTCTTCTTGTTTTCTCATTAAGTCCTCATATGGCCTTTCTTTGATGCTTGCACACACACACACACACACACACACACACAGACTCACACTCACACATACACACACACTCACACACACACACACACACACACACACCATTCATAAATTTAAAATCCATTCTATCTATATCTTTCCTCACATGCACTCCCATGATTCCTCTCCAATAAGTCCATCATTAAAACACCAGTAATTAGGGAAATAAGTGATAGGCAATAAAAACACAGTCATAAATTTAAACATATTGGAAAGCCACCCATAATCAATTACATTTTAGTGGAACAAGAATCAGCAATCATTTCTAAATAATGTTGTTGTATTAAATTTATCTAATAGTGGCACTCTACCTTAATCCTAAATTGGATCATTAGTTAATGAAAATAGGCACTAATTAAATACTCCTGATTTTCACTTGTATCATGAGATCAAATTTCCTGATGAAATTCAGTGTGAGGATTGGATATAGTTAGATTCCTGTTTTCAAATTTCACTACAATGGAGAGAGCTCATTGTAAAAGGAAAGGTTTTATAAGCTGTTGTCACTACAGTTCAGTAGCTGCAGTATTATTTTATGATCACAGATCAGACAACCCAGGAAAATCAGGATAAATCTAAATGGTACCAGTTTATTTTATGATCTGTGATGGTTGTAAATTGAGACTTGTATTCCTTATTCACGAAACACATAATTCTAGAACATAGGATCTGCAAATATCCTTAGAATCACTAAATGGAATGACCACATTTTGCAAGTGAATAGTAGGCCCCTAAATACTGTAGATAAAAGACTTAGCTGTTGAGCTGAGGCAAAAATCGTATTTCCTGACTCCCAACTTCTGCTTTTAGCAGTGCATCACATTCAACACTTTTCACATTAATGCATTTAACTGGCTTAGAAGTTACCCATTCTGTTTTCCACACAGCCAAGCACACCCCTCCTTTGATGTTGGGGTTTAGCAATGGCTGATGTAGAGGCATAATTGCTTCACTTTCTAAAGAATGCTGTGAAAGGTGGTAATGTCTACAAAACCTAGATATGGTCTTCATTCTACTTGTGCCACTAATCTTTTCTCCTACTAACAACTGTAAGGTTTGGAACTCCCTGAAACAATATATCAATACTTTCCACACATATCTTGGTAAATCATCAGGAGACAGACATCTCAGTTTTCAGACTCCAAAACTTGAGGGAGAGATCATTCAGTGTGGGGAAAAAATAAATACCAAGAGAAGGGAAAGCAGAAGTTGTAGTTGGAAGAAAAAAGAAAACTTACAACTGATTTTAAATGCCTTGGTTAGTAATAGGCTTCATAATATTTTAAAAAATCATTATGATTGCATGTTAAATATCACCTAGTCTTGCATGTGTTCAATTACATAGCTTTTACAATTTCTTTACAGTTTCCTTTGCATGAGATATAGGAATCTTTGAATATGACAGGGAATATACTTAATTTATGTTCTTAGCTTTGCAAAATATATTAGTTTTAGACAGATGTGATTAATTTCAATAGAATTATAAAGATGACATCTGTGAGGGACAATCCTATTCTGACAAAGAGTGAAAGGGTTAAACAACCCCTTAATTTCTCCATTTTGGCAAACCTCCCAAGGCTTTCACTAAGAGACTGTTTATGTTTTCTGCCAGGTGGATGCAAATTCACTCTACAAAAAGGAATTAATTTACTAAGGTATGATGCATCTTTTCTCTTTTCTATTCTGGTAATTGAATATTCATCACATAACAAGTGCTGCTAATTTGCAGATGATTCCATTTACTGGCAAATAACGAACTTGTTATTCCTATCAAAAAAAAAGCAAGAATTGAAAAAATTTAAATTTTTATTTAGTTACTACTGCTCAAATGACTTTAAAAATCTTCAAAACATACAATGCATTTCACTGTAAGGAATCATTATTTCGTAACTACACATAGGATTTAAGCTTTAACCTCTTCAAGAAATGAAGGTTTCAGGTTAACATTTAGTCAGTGTAACAGAATCTCTAATCTTAGCAAGGCTGTGTATTTGCCTGAATTTAGTAGTTTGTGAAATCAACAGTGATTGTGGGCATTTCCTCAGTTTTTAAACTTATTTAAGGTGGATAAATCATTTAGGGAGCTGTTTTAAGAGAAGTTTGTTCTAAGAATCTTAATTATATACTTTGGTACTTAACAAGGAGGCTACTTAACTATTCTTCCTAAAGGATAATTGATAAAGTGACTTAATCATTAAATATAGTTCTCATTTGCTGTAATTATTTTATCATTATAATAAGTCCTTTTATAACTTCTGTATCTTATGTTAAGTATTTTTTTCTGTTAAAAAATAGTGAAATGATTGACAATGGAGAGGCCATCTCTGATTATTCTCTATATAAAGGAAAACTTGCACTGTACACACCCCCACCTTCACCCCCCATCATGTTGTAGGACTCCTCATTGAAAATATGGGGTTTAAGTGAAATTCTGGATGCTGAATGGTGAGAGCATCAGCTTCATTGCTCAGCTGAGTCCAGGCTTTGTGTCTTAGGCAATAAGTTGGAGAATATGAAGGATTCTGTGGAGAAACTGGCTAAAAAGAAAAGTTTTACAAATTTTCTCATTAAGTAGCCAACTCCCCATGGAAGCATTCTTTATGGAGGTCCACTAAGAAACAAGGTTCACCCAAGTTCCTGTCAGCAATTTAGTGTCTGTGTACAGAGAGGGAAGAATCATTAAAAACTGAAGAAATAATCTAAAATGGAATATGAAGACTAAACCAACAGAGAACAAGAAGGGCACAGAGGATACAGAAACAATGACAAAATAGGGATATAACGGATCATAATGAAACAAGTGGAACATGTATATGTTTTGGGTTGGAGGTGGGGAATGTGCAGGAGAGGATCCAGTTCAGAGAATGTTAAAATCTAACTTTCCACTGTTGGATATAAATAGTAAATGTTTAAATTTTAAAAATCAAGAAAAAACTTTATAAGTATATTCTTCAGAAATATGGATACAAATACAAGATTCCCCTCCCCCACAAAAAAAAATTAGAATAGCTGAGTGTAGTTGCCTCTAGAGGATGGGCGAGGAACTATAGCTTTTCTGTATTATCCATTTTATGTAGGTAATAGTAATGTAGAAAGAAGTGCTTATAATGTAATTAAATGGTTTATAAAATATGTAATGGAGAAGGCCAATCAGAGTTTTAAAAATGAGTATTAATTAATGTCGCTATTTTCTGATGGTTTTAAGGTTGTATGTGGGGGAAGTAAGGAGTGCGTAGGAAGTTATATCATAATTCCTTTCCCCTCTAAGGAAGGCAGGAAAGGAGAGAGAAAGATCACAACTAACTTGCTGTGTGTCCCAGAAGATTACAGAGTGGCACTGAGAACAGAAACTCTTTGGATTGGAAAGAGAGAGAAAATAGAGAGAGAATCAGATGTAAAGAAGGATAACTTTTATGTGGAGGAAGATAATGTATCCTTCAAATATTTGCTTTTTGAGATATTTATAGAGGTGATTCAGTGAGATTCCTATGACTGGTAACGTTCAGTTCAAAACGTGTCAAGGATTCTGGTCCTGTGAATCTACCGAAGAAAGCTGAAGCCGTCTGCATTTATGCTAAAATGAACTGCTCATCTGTGAAGTCCAGGGACTAGCGGCACTCTGAGAATGTGCAGGCACTCTGAATACTGTCCAAGCCGTATCATCTGCCCAAGCCTAAATCCATCACCAGCAAGGGGGATGACATCACTGGCACAGGCTTAGGCGAATCGAAATCAATTCCTTATGTCTGGGAGGAAAACCGGTTCTACAAAGGACATTGGTGTCTTGTGCAAAGAAGAAGGGATGGGCGGCCCTTTTATAGGAGCTATTATCATATCTATAAGTAGTTATAAGCTTGTTTCCTACTTACAAGTACTTATAGTTCTTATTTAGTTTCTCTTATCACAGGGAACTGGGCTAAAAAGTTTAGGACATTGATACAAAATAGAGATATCATAACACTTTGGCTTTTTACTTCAAAACATGAGATGTTTGTTTGAAGTTGATATATTTTTCCATTTAAAACATTTTTTTCTGTGTTTTTCTTAATAAGAGGTCTTATTTTTAAAAATCAGGTGTGAATTTCAAATTTGATTACTTTTTACACCTGTCATATAATTTTGCAAGTTTTTCCACTCTATGTATTATTTGTTTTTGTCCTGTTAGTTTGAAAAGATTATTAATAGATGTATTTCATTGAGACAGCCTAATATGTGTGGGGTAGTTATGTACTAATCATGGTGTATTAGTCTATAAATGTACCTCAGTATTAATTTTACAATTTCATGTTTAGGGTTTATTTTCTCTCAGTATACTCTAGTTTGTGGGTTCTTTAATCAAGGTTATCTTATTATCCTAGTTTTTACAAAATGAAAATTGTTATTTTCCTATGCTCTGTAAAAGTTTAATTCACAAAAGAATTATGAATACCTTCAAAGTTGAAACAACCTGTGACAGTGTGAGTCTGAGAGCTTTTGGAAGTATTTTTTTTTGAAAATTTCAACAGTTTCTTCCACAATTATTGTTCAGTTTATATTAACTAAATTTTATGTAATTATGCTGTTATATACTATCTTAAAAAATCAGCTATTTTATCTAGATTTTGATGTATTGGTATAAGACTATATAATGTGTTTGATAATTTTTTTCTGTACTTTATGTGCTTGTTCTCATTCCTAAATTTATTTATTTATACTCTAATTTTAGTTGATTAGAATAGCTAGAAAATGTAGTTTTGTTGACTGTGTACTTCAGCTAGTATATTTGGTTGTTTGCAGTTCTTATTTCTTCTAAAAAGGAGAGAAGTTTATAACAGTATCAAGTAAGTGTAACATTTTCCTCAAATTGTCTTTATAGTTTTTTTTTGGTTTTTTTTTTTTTTTGAGTACATTTGAAGGTATGGTAAAGGAAAAGTGAAGAAGCAGTACTATATCATATTTTAAAATATGGCTTCTGGATATAGACTCTCTGGATTCAAACCCAGCTTTGGTACTTACCAACTCTGGAACATTGAAGAAATTATTTAATCTCCTTCTGCCTTCATTTTTTCAACTTGAAAATGAATTTTATAATACCATCTAGCTTTTAGGGTTAGCTTGGAAGTAAATTAATTAATACATGTGAAGAGCTTAAAATGCTACTGCCACAATGTGCAAGTTCAAAGAATATTAAGAGAAAAATCAAGACAGTTTTAGCTTTAATGAAGATTGTACGCTTTATCAATGACAGTGATTATCTTTGCCCTATTTACTGATTTATTTTTTTACCTTAGATTGCATTTTTCCAATATTTATCTCTCTCTTTCTGTGTTGTTTTTTGTTGACACTATGTAATTCCTTACTCCTCCTTTAGGGTTGGCCCAAAGCAACAGGAACCTGGGCACAGGCCAGGTCCAGGGCTGCTGTTAGAATTCCAGCAGAATTTCATGATGAGTAGAACTAAAGAAACAAGGATGTGTGTTTATATGTTATTGTTTACACTTAACTTGAATGGAATAACTGAGAGGAGCCACAGGGCAGCAGAAGCTAGACAGTCCCTGGAGAGCACAGGCTCACACTTTTCTGCGTAAGCGATATGCTTCCTCTTTGGGACTTTTCTTCTCTATCTTGACCCAACTCTTCCCCATTCACCATTCCCATTTGTAGCCCCACCACTAATTCATTAGTGTATTAGTCAGGGTTCTTCAGAGAACAGAAACAATTGGAGATTTTTTATATATAATTGATCCTTAAATAATGTGAGGGTTGGAGGCACTGACCTTCCATGCAGTCAAAAATTTGTATATAATTTATAGTTTGTCCTCCATATTCGTGGTTTCTCCATATCTGTGGATTCAACTAACCAGAGATTGTGTAGTACTGTAGTATTTACTATTGAAAAATATCTACCTGTAACTGGATCTGTGCAGTTCAAACCAGTGTTGTTCAAGGGTCATATAGAGAATGGTTTGTTTATTTATATATATATATATATATATATATATATATATATATATATATATATATGGAGAGAAAGAGAGAGAGAGTAAGAGAGAGAGAGAGAGACAAGAGAGATTTATTTTAAGGAATTGGCCCACATGATTCTGGGGCTTTGAAAATCCAAAATCTTCAGGGCAGGCCAGCTGGTTGAGAATTCCAGCAAGAGTTAACGCTGCAGTTTTGAGTCTGAAGGCAGTCTGGAAAAAGAAATTTCTTTCTTGGAAGACATCACTCTTTGCTTGTACAGCCTTCACCTGATTGGATGAGTCTCACCCACCAATTCTAAATGTTAATCACATTTTAAAAAATACCTTCACGGCAACATCTAGACTAGTGTTTGACCAAACAACTGGGCATCATAGCCTAGCCAAGTAGACAGATAAAATTAACCATCACAGTTGGGATTTTTGTTATTAAAGTGCCATTGCTCTCAGGCATGAAGTTTACTGCTGGGCTATTTGGACTGGATGTTGTGCAATGTGACAGCAATAGGACCTTTAACTCTACCTGATCAGATTCCTTTGAAGTTTGATTATCTTCATTCTTGTGATTAACTGAGTGCAGCACATTCCACCACTTTGCCTGTTTTCTCCATCCATGATGACTGCCACCTCTTTTTGAGATCTGAGTAAAAACCTGTAGTTTTTCCTCAGAAAATACTAATGAAATAAGATATAAAAATGAAAATAATGCAATAAAGATATTCAGGTATGTTTGGAGCATATAAATACAGATATAAGCTACTCTAAAGAGGAGAGCAATTATATGGGAATTATCAAAATTAAATTTTATAATTTTTAACTACTTCATTAATTTGGTAGGTGAAATGACATATTACACTCTTTATTTGATTAATATACAAAAGTTTTTAACAAAGTTTAAGGAAAGCAGGAAACAAATGAAAAGCAAATTGTTGAGGTCATCAGAAACAGGGAAAGGCTGAGAAACCGTTACAATCTAGGAACCTAACGAGACATGACGAATAAATGTAATGTGGTATCATAGATGGGGTCCTGGGGTAGAAAAAGGACATTAGGAAAAACTAATGAAATATTAATAAAGTATGGCCTTTAATTTTGTAGTAAGATCTGTTCATTAGTTGTGACAAATGTACTATAATAGTGATAACAGTAGGGGAATCTAAATGTGGGATATGTGCAAGTTCTCTGTAATATTCTTGAAACTCTTTTACGAATCTAAAATTATTCTAAAATATATTTTTAAAAAGTTTATTGAAAAGGCAAACTGTTGAATTTTGCTCCCAGCTATGATAGAGTAA
The DNA here is from genome assembly GCF_028564815.1 of Eubalaena glacialis. Taxonomy (NCBI): domain Eukaryota; kingdom Metazoa; phylum Chordata; class Mammalia; order Artiodactyla; family Balaenidae; genus Eubalaena; species Eubalaena glacialis. The sequence goes on from NC_083727.1 coordinate 23,233,471, forward strand.
TAAAGACTAGGCATAGCCTCAATCACAACAGTGAAAAAAATTAGGAAAAAATATCAATCGTAACAGTGAAAAAAATTAGGAAAAAATATATGAAAAACCTTTTTTAGACATTCAAAAATAGGCAGTATAGGACTGTAATCTCCGAGAGAAGGAAAACAGATGAGGTAAGCCTATGATTCCCCCACTTTTCTGCTGGAGGCAATTTCTGGACCTTAGGTACATGAGGAAGGAAACCAAACAGAATCCTATGTCCTCACTGAAATGAGGAGGTGATGATTGAAGTTTGGGGGAGTTGAGGCAGCAGCATTTGTAGGGCAGAATGAAGAAAGTTATGCAGAAAGTGAGCTCCAGGAAACAGAGTAGGCATCTCCTTGAGTCCTTCTTGAATAAGAGTTCTTACATATGGAAAGTCATAGTGTAGAAAGCCAGCAGAAATCCACCAGGGAGTTGCAAGTTCAATATTCTCAGAGGTCACAATGTTGAGGAGCTGTTTGAGTTCGAATCAGCCAGAGTAGAGAATCCTCACTGCTGACCTGGGATTTAGAAGGGACTCCAAGTAGGACACACCTTAGCAGAGTAAAATACCTCTGTAGTGGAGGCTACTCCAGACCCTCCCTAGAAATGCCTTAAAAATTAGACCTGAATGCGTTTGAACATGAGGTTAGCAACTTAAAATAATCATATATATATGTATATATATAGCTATGTACAGTGTGTATGCTATGTAATATCTTTGTATGGGGACAACTATAACTTTAGACTTATCTTGGTGATCATTTTGAAATGTATAGAAATATTGAATCACTATGTTGTGTAACAGGAACTAATATAGTGTTGTAGGTCAATTATACTTTAAAAACAAACGACCTCATATAAAAAGAGATCAGGTTTGTGGTTACCAGAGGCAGATGGTGGGGAGGGGGAATTGGATGAAAGCAGTCAAAAGGTACAAACTTACAGTTACAAGATAAATAAGTACTAAGGGTGGAATTTACAGCATGATAAATATAATTAACATAGCTGTACATTATATATGGAAGTTGTTAAGAGAGTAAATCCTAAGAATTCTCATCATAAGAAAAACCATTGTTTCTATTTATTTAATTTTGTATCTATATGAGATGATGAATGTTCACTAAATTTATTGTGATAATCATTTCATGACGTATGCAAGTCAAACATTATGCTTATAATACAGTGCTGCATGTCAATTCTGTAACAGTAACACTGGGAGAAAAAAAGAAAAAGAAAAAAATATATATATATATACCTGAAAAGAAGCAAACTAAACTGCCAATAACTGCCTGCCAAAACAGCACTTAACGTTCTTTATAGAAAGACATTTTAAAAAGCGTACTCAATAATGCAGTTTTCACTAAGTTCAGCACCCAATAAAAAATCCTAAACACACCAAGAAGCAGGAAAATGTGACTCAAAACCAGGCATTTTTTTTTTAAATCAATAGAAATAGACCCAAAAATGTCAAAGGTGATGGAATTAGCAAGAATTTTAGATGAGCTGTTATACTTTTGTACAAATATTTAAATGAAAACGAACATAAAAAAGAGAGAAATGGGATATTTGAGAAAGAACTAACTGGATTCTCTTTTCTATTATTAGGAAAAGGCAAAGATTTTCATTATTATTATTTCCATTCAATATTGAACTGAACATTTTGCTAATGAAATAAATCAAGAAAAAGAAATCTAGGCATACAGCTTGAAAAGAGAATTAAACTGCCTTTATTTGCTGAAGACATAATTGTATATTTAGAAATTCTAAGGAATCTAATAAAAGCTGCTAGAACTAACAACTGACTTTTATAAGACCATAGAACAGAGTTGATTGAAAAAAATCATTTGCATGTATATATCAGCAATAGACATAATTAAAAAAAATGAACAATAAAATCATCAAAAGCCTCAAAAATGAAGAATTTTTAGATATGTTAAATAAAATGTTTAATAATTTTACAACAGAAACTATAAAACACTATTGAGGGTAATTAAAGAAGGCTTAAATACATGGATATTTTTACCAGGTTCCTGTGTTGGATGACTCAATATTTTTAAAAGGGAAATTTGATCCAAGTTGATCTGTAGATTCAACACAATCCAAATCAATATTTCAGCAGATTTTTTCTTTGTAGAAATTGATAAGCTGATTCTAAAATACATGTAACAACGAAAATGTCTTAAAATCTATTATTGAAATCTATTATTTAAAAAAGGCCAGAGTTGTATGATGTAAATTAGCTGGTTTCAAATACTGTTAAAATAATTGACGCACATTTGTGCCAATCAATTTTTGACAAAGACGGCAAGACAGTTACAAAAGAGAAAAGATAGTCTTTTCAACAACTGGTACAGACACAACTGGATATCTCTCTACATGTTTTAAAAAGTGAATCTTGACTCTTACCTCATGTGATACGTAATAATTTATCTCAATATGGATCACAGACCTGATTATAAAAGCAAAAATTGTAAAATTTGTAAAACAGACAACCACAAAAAGTATTTAGTAGAAAATGATTGTTATGATTGACAGTGATTTTCAGATAGGCAAAGAAATCATGAAGCAAAGAAGAAAAAAAATGATGAACTGGACTTCAAATCAAAAAACATCTGCTCATTGAAAATCACTCTAAAGAAAATGAAAATTCAGGCCACAAATTAGGAGAAAATATTGTAATAAATAAATCTGAAAATACCCTGTATTCAGAATATAAGAAATATATCTGAAAATATTTTTGTAGCCTAAGTATTTAAATCTATTAAAATTCAATCATAAAAGAACAACAGTATAAATATAACAAAACTATAAATGGGTAAAAAATTGAAGAAATGCTTTGTAAAGGAATGTATATGAGTGGTCACTATGCACATGGAAAAATGCTCAAGAGCACTAGTCATGAAGGAAATGCAATTTAAAACCATAATGAAATAACATTACACATCCATTATAATGGTAAAAAAATAAAGACTTACCAAAATCAAGTATTAGCAAAGATTTGAAACAATTGGAATATTCATAAGTTGCTGGTGAAGTGACAAAACCCCTTTGGAATACACCCTTTTTGTTCCTTACCAATTTTAGCGTTAACTTTCCAGAGAACCTATTTCACTGCTAGAAACAAAAGTGACCGGTACTGGTCTGTGGCCTGTTAGAAACCAGGCTGCGCAGCAGGAGGTGAGCGGCAGGCAAGTGAGTGAAGCTTCATCTGCCATTCCCCATCGCTCCACATCGCTTGCAATACGCCCCCCACCCCCGCGTCCCGGTCTGTGGAAAAATTGGCTTCCGTGAAACCAGTCCCTGGTGCCAAAAAAGGTTGGGGACCGCTGCACTATGGTATTACCAAAATTGAAAAGAAAAATAGTGTATAATTTAAATATATGATACAATGAAAACCTACTTTTGATATATTTTAATAAAAATAAATAAGTAAATAATATAAATGGGAATTATCTGTTTCAAAATATTGTCTATTAATATTTTTCTTATTATATACAAGAGTAACGAACTTTTTCAAGAAAAAATTGGCAAAAAAGTGTTAAAAATTACCTATAATAACATGTCTTGGATATTAAGACTTCTGTTTTGTGGGGCTTCCTTCCAGTATTTTATATAAATGACAATATGTGTGTATGTGTATGCTTTTCATATTATATTTCTTAAAATATGAAAAATATTATGTTGATAGGGATTATTTCTGGGAAATGGGAATCTGAGTGATTTTCATTTAATTTTTTATTCTCTTCCATTTTTGGAAAATAAAATATGCATGTAATAATATAATCAAATAGATACTGACATAAAAACAAAATATCTTTATTAAAGAATAATATAGAACAATTTTATCTCCAAAATTTTTATATATTACTTGATCTTAATATTATCTGATGTTCTTACTTAAGACTAGTTTTAGTAACCTTTTAACATTCTGTGATGTCTGTACAAAAGTTTCTGTTTTGATATTTCAACTTTGTAACTTAATTGTTTAAAAAAAATTAGTGGTGATTTTAATTTCAGTATTTATAGCCAGGTTTTTTTATAATACGAATTTCTGATTCTTGTTTTCTCTATTTTGAAATCACTTTGGTTTAGCTGGATTATGCATTCTAGTACTTATTTGCAAGAGCGATTTCTTGATGCTAAATTTTAAGTGTGACATCTTTAAATTAATTACTACAAACCTCACATAGATGCATCTAGGTCTGAGTTGTTTTTATTTTTTTGTTTCTGTTTTTTTATAAAACATAAAAATGAACAATTTTGTCTAATTTATTTAAAAGCTGTGTTGTTAAGTGTGTATACATTTAGAATTTTTGTGTCTCCTTGGACAATTTACCCCTTTTCTTTATGTAATGTCCTGCCTTAATACTGACAATATCCCTTGCTCTGAAGTCTATTTATTTAATGTTATTTTAGATTTATAGCTTTCTTTAAATCAGTGTTTGCATGGTAAAACTTATTTCTCTTAGCATGGACAAAGACTTGTTTGTTTTATTGATCTTTTCAAAGAACCAGCTTTTGGTTTCATTGATATTCTTCATTGATTTCCTGTTTTTCATTGCAGTGATTTCTGCTCTAATTCTTATTATTTCTTTTCTTATGCTTACTTTGGATTTAATTTACTTTTCTTTTTCTAATTTCCTAAGGTGGAAAATTATTTTATTGATTTTAGACTTATTTTTTCTTTTCTAATACGTGCGTTCAACACTTTAGATTTCCCTCTCAGCACTGCTTTTAACTGATCCCACAAATGTTGATAAATTCTGTTTTAATTTATTTCAAAATATTTTAAGTTTGCTTTTGAGATTCTTCCTTTGACCCATGAAGTTTGTTTAATCTCCACATATTGTGGGATTTTCCAGGTATCTTTCTGTTATTGATTTCTAGTTTAATTCCATTGTGGTCTGAGAGCAGTCATTGTACACTATTGGCCTTTTCATATCATTGGATGGGATTAACCTTGCATTACCTGAGGAAATGGTAATTGCCTCCACTGAGGCAGATGCCATGCAAGACAACATTAGTTTTTCCCAGGACCCACCGCCACCAATCCTTCTTTGCTTCTAGACCTATCACTAGACTCAAGTGCTAGCAGGCCCCTAAGTGTGACACATGAGGAAGTGTACTACACTCCAAAATAGCTTTCTGAATTTCTAATTTATACAAGCAGAATTCTGGGAACCATGTGTGAGAATGGATACTATGGGTGTGGGATAATGGTGTAAGGGACATAAAGTTGGATCAGGCCAAATTCATTGATATGGGCCACTAAGCGGAGATTCCGCATTTAATTTTGCAGCTTGAGTAGTTTGTTTGATTGTTGAAAGTTAAACCAAAAGGTGGCCTACCATGAGTGAAATGGAAATGCCAGTTCTCGCTTGGTTTTGTGGACTTAAAAATTATTCACAACCTAAAAGTTGAGAGTTATGTTTTATTCGGCAGGAATTTTTAGGACTTTAAGCCCGGGAGGCAGCATCTCAAGCAACCCTGAGAGAACTGCTCTGAGGAGGCGAAGGGGGGAGGCAAGTTATATAGAAGTTTTGCAACAAAGGACAGGTAGTTCAGAACATCAAAAGATTATTGTTAATTAAAGAAAACCAGATATCCCAAGTTAAGGAATTTAGCACTTTTCTATGTATGGGAAGATGCAAGAGTCTCGGCTCACTGAAATCATTCCTTTGATATGCACCTCACCTATCTGGGGCCAGTATCCTGCGTTTTCACATCCTGAGTTTCCTCAGGGCTCACCATGGGGAGTGGCTGCAGTCTGATGGCTGCTAGATGGCAGGTATTCTTTCCTTCCTGAGTTCTCTCAAGGCTCACCAGCTCACCATCCATGGTGGCTGCAATCGCTGATGACTGTGACATCCTTTGTTTACTGATATGGCAGGAAGTATTCCATTTCTCAGTTTAATATAGAGGAAGGGATTCAGAGGCTTAGGGGCATTGAAATAGTAGAGTGGATTTGTCATTTAAGACGTACTCACCCATACTAGGAGGATCCAGAAGACATACCTTTCATCAATACTCGAGAAATAAATTTGTGAGGAAGCCCTGCCATCCTTGAAGAGCTTCATTCCTCTTTTCTAAAGGCCAGACCTTACAGTGGGAACCACAGCCACTCAATTGGGAAACCTTAATTATTTCTCTTATTTTAAATTTGCTAAAGTGTGTATTATGTCTCAGAATGTGATCTATCTTGGTGGATACTTCACGTAAGTTTGAGAAAAATATTTATTCTGCTATTGTTGCATGAAGTAGTGTATAGATGTCAGTTGTATCCATGAGAGTAATTTAGTGTTCAACTATGTCCTTACTAATTTTCTGCCCACTAGATCTGTCCATTTCTGATAAAGGGGTGTCAAAATTTCCAACTATGATAGTGGATTCACCTGTTTCTCCTTGGAATTCTATCAGTTTCTGCCTCACATAGTTTGACATTCTGTTATTAAGTGTAGAAGTATTAAGGATTTTTATGTCTTGGAGAATTGACCCCTTTGTCATTATGTAATACCCTTCTTTATCCTGATAACTTTCCTTGCTTTGAAGTCTGCTCTGTCTGACATTGACATAGCTACTCCTGCTTTTTTGTGGGGGGGGATTAGTGTTAGTATGGTACATTTTTCTCCATCCATTTACTTTCAATCTGTATGTGTCTTTATATTTAAAATGGGGTTTTGTAGACAACATAGTTGGGTTGTGTTTTTTGATCCACTCTTATAATCTCTTTAAATTGGTGTATATAAGCCATTGATGTTCAAAGTGCTTATTGGTATAGTTGGATTAATATCCTCCATATTTATTACTATTTTCTATTTGTTGCCCTTGTTCTTTTTTCTATTTTTGTCTTCACTCCTTTTCTGCTATTCATGGTTTTAATTGAATATTTTATATGGTTCCGTTTACTCTCCTTTCTTAACATATTGGTTATACATTTTTTACCTTTTTAAGTGGTTGTCCTAGAGTTTGTAATGTATATTTACAGCTAATCCAAGTCCACAATTAAAGTTATTTTAAATTGCCTTTCTAATTGTTCTACTGTGTGTGTCATATCAGAGTCTGCTTCTGGTGAAGACTTTGTGGCTTCAGAGTATGCTTTACCTTATAGATTTTACGCCTCATAACTTTTAATAAAAGCTAGAGATATTGTGTAAGAAAGTAGATGATGATATAAATTTTTTTTATGCTCAGAGGTGAGTGTTCCACTTCTTTTGTCAGACCTTTAGTAGCTGGGCTTAACCGAGGTGTGTTGTTGCTATGAATATCCTCAGTGCACCACAGGATTCAAATTCCTCTCCTGATACCTTAAGGTTAGGGAAGGACCTGGTTTTCCAGAGGTCATTTTCTTAATGTCTGCTTCCTGCCTGGGTTTGAGTCTTTCCTTTGTGCTAGTATCTAGAGACAATATGTCTTTCATCTCTCCTAGCTGTATTGTTATTATTTTTACCCAGTTCTTGCTAGCTTGATAATGGGGGTTGGGGAAGGGCATGCACTTCTGTTCTAACTAAGCCTCAGTCTTAGGCACTGTGTCTCTGTATCAGGGCATGTCCAACACATGCCCCTCCTCCAGCTGTAGTGCTGGGCAGAGTAAATATTCGTGCCCCTCCCCTGGTTAGTGATTTTTTTTTTCACTTTCTTTCCCCCACTGCAATTGGTTTCTACCAGTGTCCTAAAATGGACTTTTTTGTTTTTCTTCCCCTGCAGATGAAGGCATGTGATCCACGGGCAAAATAGGGGAGACAGTTTTGTTTTTGGTATTGTTACTGATTGCCTTTCCGTTCTGCTCTCTCGACTAGTACCACAAGAAAAGCTCTCTAAAGCTTTTCTCTCTAAAGCTCTCTCATATTCCCGGTGAGTACCAGTTGGGGTTCATGGGGAAAAGACCTCAACAGTGCAGGCTTTCTTCTATCTGTGACCTCCAAGGTCTTTACAGTCTGTGCTTAATTCAGAAGATTCAGCTATATCTTCTTATTGGCTTCTATGAAGCCCAGTGATGTCTGCCTCATTTAAGAAAATGTTCAGGACCCGTTTCTCCCTTAGGCAGCTCTTTCTTTAAATTTATGATTATTCGATTGTCCTGAGACCTCAGTTCTTTGGTGAGTTTGAAAATATAATTAATTTTCAGTTTCTCCAAGTTTTTCTTGTTGTTAAGTGTGGGGGCCCCACTCTCTTTACAGCTGTTTGCATCTCTGAGCTTCATTATTATTATTTTTTAAATTTATTTATTTTTGGCTGTGTTGGGTCTTCGTTGCTGTGCGCGGGCATTCGTAGTTGCAGTGAGCGGGGGCTACTCTTCATTGTGGTGTGCTGGCTTCTCTTGTTGCGGAGCACGGGCTCTAGGCGCGCGGGCTTCAGTAGTTGTGGCTTGCGGACTCTAGAGCGCAGGCTCAGTGGTTGTGGCGCACGGGCTTAGTTGCTCCGCGGCATGTGGGATCTTCCCGGACCAGGGCTCGAACCCGTGTCCCCTGCATTGGCAGGTGGATTCTTAACCACTGAGCCATGAGGGAAACCCTTCATTATTTTTTTTACTGTGTTCATGAATTGTCTTTTAAAAACATTACAGTGCTAGGCTGCTTTAATACATTAATAGCATTAATATTATTTAGAGGACAAATAAACAAGAAAAAAGCAGTAAAAAGAAGAGAAAGTGGGGTGCCCTATAGAGCCTGGGAAGAGAAATGAAGATTAAAATATAACTTCCAATATTGTCTATAATTTTGAATGAATATAATTTCCACCAGTGACTACAAAATACTTTGTTCCAATCCCTGTTATTCTGAATTATATTAACTTATTACACTGTGGCTATTTATTAATGATAACCTTGTATTGCCAGTAAAGGTTAACTGATGTTGTTTCCTTTGAAATTGAAAAAGGAACTGAATGAGTCATGAGCGTGAGAATAAATTCCTCATCCACATAGTTCATTAAGCATCATTCTTCTCTCATAGGATCTTATATTTAGAAACAGAGATCCTGGTCACCTTGAGAGACAATGTTGGATGCTTTCATTATTGTCATAAGGCATTTTTTATTTTTACACTTTGACCCAATATTCGTCTGACTTTAAACTGGCACATCAGCCCTCTGACTACCTTGCTCAGCATCCAAATTTCCCTTTCTTGTGTATCAAAGGGCAGTTGTAAAATTAATCAACCACCGCCTACACATTAGCATTGCACAAAGTAATAAAATACAGCGATAATGATCACTTTTCAATTATAGTCCAGTTTAATTTTCAGCAGTAGGAAATTGCCAACAAATCAGGATATGACATACTATGTCTCCACCTTCTTGTGTACTGCTTTTTAATAAAATATAGAAACAGATGCACCCAGAGTTTCTTGACATCCAGGGAGTAAAATCTCAGTATAAGAAGCCATGTTTCAGATTTTCAGCTTTCAAAGTGGCAATTAGAGGGCTTGAGTAATGCACTGGAGAGTACCTCGTATCCAGCTTTTTTTCTTCTTTCTCTTTCTTTCTGAAATCCTAAGACCTAAATTTCATTATGGTGAAGTTTATCTCTGTAATGTACCTGATACAACGTAATTCATTTTAGGTCAAATGAATCTAGCAAGTTTATCGAATGTATGGTTGTTGGTCAAGACTTTACCTCTAATATCATTTCCTCGTGTGTGTGTGTGTGTGTGTGTGCGTGTGTGTGTGGTGTGTGTGTGTGTGTGTTTGTGTGTGTGAGAGAGAGAGAGAGAGAGACAGAGACAGAGACAGAGACATAGATGTGTTTTAGTTTTCTTTCAGTCTATGATCAAATAGAAAGCTCTTTTAAGGGGGATAAACATTAGGAGACTAAAAACCAAACCTTAAAACATCAGCATTACTGAGTCTGTACATTTGTTTAGACAAGTTTTGCATTTGTTTAGACAGCCTCCTCAATCAGGTTGGGGTTGTGAACTGCCTTTGCTGTAAATTTATACCTGAGCATCTTAAGATGTTTGATATTTTGGCCTTTACATTTTCATGCTCATATGAAAATTATTATAAGAATTGGGATTAGGTTTTCTCATCCTTAAATATTTCATTTGTAGTTTTGTTATTGGACTAGTCATTTATTTCTATACTATAAATTCTGTTTTAGTGGAGTTCAAATCCTGTCTCATGCATATATACACCTTTAAATTCTTACCATTTTTAAAGCAGTGAATTCTTTGATAATTTAACAAGTGCCAAGCTAATTAAAAGTCTTAGACTCTTATAGGTACATAAAAACTTAATTTAATTTAGTATATTTACTATCATGTCTAACCTCTTATCAAATTGATATTTTAAAATGTCTTGAAAGCTAACCAAATATAAAAGTTAATTCCTATGGTATACATGATAATAAGGTAATGAAATGAATGCAAGTTTAGTATCAGAAAGCTTGGGTTTAAGAATTAGTTCTACTTCTATACCTATGTGAATTTGAAGACTTCATTAAATTTTCAAGAGCTTTTTTTTTTTTTTTTGCTCTTTTTAAGAACCTCAATTTTCTCACCTGCAAAATAATTGGTGAGAACAATGCCCTATTGCTTCACAGAATTTTGTTATAATTACCATAAGTAAGGTATGTGAAAAAATTTAACTGCATATTAACCTTACATTTTTTTTTTTAAACATTATTGAAGTATAATTGCTTTACAATGGTGTGTTAGCTTCTGCTTTATAACAAAGTGAATCAGTTATACATATACATATGTTCCCATATCTCTTACCTCTTGCATCTCCCTCCCTCCCACCCTCCCTATCCCACCCCTCTAGGTGGTCACAAAGCACCGAGCTGATCTCCCTGTGCTATGTGGCTGCTTCCCACTAGCTAGCTATTTTACATTTGGTAGTGTATATATGTCCATGACACTCTCTCACCCTGTCACATCTCACCCCTCCCCCTCCCCATATCCTCAAGTCCATTCTCTAGTAGGTCTGTGTCTTTATTCCCATCTTGCCACTAGGTTCTTCATGACCTTTTTTTTTTTTTTTTTTTCCTTAGATTCCATATATATGTGTTAGCATACTGTATTTCTTTTTCTCTTTCTGACTTACTTCACTCTGTATGACAGACTCTAACTCCATCCACCTCATTACAAACACCTCCATTTCATTTATTTTTATGGCTGAGTAATATTCCATTGTATATATGTGCCACATCTTCTTTATCCATTCATCCGATGATGGACACCTAGGTTGCTTCCATGTCCTGGCTATTGTAAACAGAGCTGCAATGAATATTTTGGTACATGACTCTTTCTGAATTATGGTTTTCTCAGGGTATATGCCCAGTAGTGGGATTGCTGGGTCGTATGGTAGTTCTATTTTTAGTTTTTTAAGGAACCTCCATACTGTTCTCCATAGTGGCTGTATCAATTTACATTCCCACCAACAGTGCAAGAGTGTTCCCTTTTCTCCACACCCTCTCCAGCATTTATTGTTTCTAGATTTTTTGATGATGGCCATTCTGACCGGTGTGAGATGATACCTCATTGTAGTTTTGATTTGCATTTCTCTAATGATTAATGATGTTGAGCATTCTTTCATGTGTCTGTTGGCAATCTGTATCTCTTCTTTGGAGAAATGTCTATTTAGGTCTTCTGCCCATTTTTGGATTGGGTTGTTTGTTTTTTTGTTATTGAGCTGCATGAGCTGCTTGTAAATCTTGGAGATTAATCCTTTGTCAGTTGCTTCATTTGCAAATATTTTCTCCCATTCTGAGGGTTGTCTTTTGGTCTTGTTTATGGTTTCCTTTGCTGTGCAAAAGCTTATAAGTTTCATTAGGTCCCATTTGTTTATTTGTGTTTTTATTTCCATTTCTCTAGGAGCTGGGTCAAAAAGGATCTTGCTGTGATTTATGTCATAGAGTGTTCTGCCTATGTTTTCCTCTAAGAGTTTGATAGTGTCTGGCCTTACACTTAGGTCTTTAATCCATTTTGAGTTTATTTTTGTGTATGGTGTCAGGGAGTGTTCTAATTTCATACTTTTACATGTACCTGTCCAATTTTCCCAGCACCACTTATTGAAGAGGCTGTCTTTTCTCCACTGTATATGCTTGCCTCCTTTATCAAAGATAAGGTGACCATATGTGCGTGGGCTTATCTCTGGGCTTTCTATCCTGTTCCATTGATCTATATTTCTGTTTTTGTACCAGTACCAAACTGTCTTGATTACTGTAGCTTTGTAATATAGTCTGAAGTCAGGGAGCCTGATTCCTCCAGCTCCATTTTTCGTTCTCAAGATTGCTTTGGCTATTCGGGGTCTTTTGTGTTTCCATACAAATTGTGAAATTTTTTGTTCTAGTTCTGTGAAAAATGCCAGTGGTAGTTTGATAGGGATTGCATTGAATCTGTAGATTGCTTTGGGTAGCAGAGTCAACCTTACATGTTTTAATTATTCAAGTTATATAGACAGAATTACTAGGTAGATACATAGATGGATAAACAGATATGATGGATAACACAAAGTGAAGTTTTACTTAGTGGCCCTTCCTGAAAAAGGGTGAAGACAACAGGAGATACTCTTATTCGTAATAGGATGGAGTTTCATTCTACTAGTGATAATAACTTAATAAGCAAGACATATCAAAATTTATAAGTGATTTGAAGAAAATAAAGAAGGGTAAATTGAAAGTGAAGGAATAGGGTAGGAATAGGAATAGACAGAAAGTCAACAAAGAAACAGCAGCCTTAAATAAAAGATTAGACCAGATGGATTTGATACACTGATACAGAACATTCCATCCAAATGCAGCAGAGTACACATTCTTCTCAGGGGCACATGGAACATTCTCAAGGATAGGCCATATGTTGGGACACAAAACAAGTCTCAAATATCACACCCTTTGCAAGAGCTCTCCTGCTACTCAATCTAAAGTAGCTTCCAGTCATTTCCAATAAAGTGACTGAGGTTAAAAAGACAACAGTATCTAGTGTTGCAGATGATTTGGAGCAACTAGAATACATACATTGCTTGTGGGAATGCAAAATCATGCATTCTACTTAGAAAACACTATAGTATTTTCTCATAAAATTAAACATCCAGTTACAGTATGACAAAGAAACTTCACTCCTAGATACTTATTAAAGTGAAATGGCAATAAATATATGTACATAAATGTTCATAGCTGCATTATTTGAAATTGTCAAAATCTGGAGGCAAACCAAATGTGCATTCACCTGTGAATGGGTAAACATATTGTGTATATCCATACCATAGAAAACTATTCAGGCATAACACAACATGAATCAATCTCCTAAGCATCATGCTAAATTAAAAGAGTCAAGCCAAACACATGCATGATTCCACTTATAAGAAATTTTAGAAAAGGCATAATTTTGTGAAAGAAAACAGATCAGTTGTTGCCTGGGGGCTGTGGTTGTGGGAAGAGAATTGAATGCACAGGGACACCAGAAAATGTTTTAGGGTAAGGGAACTGTTCTATATTTTGATCTTTGTGATAGTTTCATTATTACATACAATTACCAAAATTTCTTAACCTGTACATTTGAACTTGGTAAAATTGGCTGTATATAAATAATAGATTAATAATCAAAAAAGAAAAAATCCCTATAAAAATGTCACCTCCCCACAGATGTCTCTGCCAACCACTCTATTGAAATATTTCCCTTTATACCTCAGAAAGTTAAATGCTGTGGATGTCCATCTTTGAAGTTAATCCCTGCTCTGCTGTAGAGGCTTATGGTCCATATCCCTGAGCATTTCTCTGTATTTTTGTTTTGCAGTGACAGAAAACTGCAAATGAAAAATAAACAGACAAATCTAGATATTCTAAAATTGTGGGGGTTTATGGAGCAGCCAATATAGAAACTCTCATTTAAAAGAATAATTCTTTAATAGAGCAAATGATGTTTTCTCAGCTCAGTATTTTTTGGTTATAAATGAGGCTTGGTGTTTCCTTTGCTTATTCGGAGAACAGAAGTACCTTCTGAAGTATTTTTTTTTTTTTTATCTAGGAAGGCTCATCAGAACATCTAGCTAACATGCATCTGGAAAGCAGAAGATATTTTTAAAATATTTTTCTTCATAGGAGAATTATATTTCATCTTCTTATAAAGCAATAGATGTTGGCTTATCTGTTACTATGATACATGCCTGAAAGCAAAGATAGCCTGGCTATATAACATAACATTATTTATCCACCTACAACTACAATGTAAAACTACAAAAACAAGCAAAATTCCAATTTAAGAGGATGTATCTGAGTTGACTTCTGTTTAAGATTGTAGAAGTTGCAAATGATAATTGCTCTCTAACAATGAGAATAATTGAGGTAAGTTATAATTCTTTGCTTTTTAAAACCTATCAGAGAGCTGAGGACAAGTGCACTAGATAAGTAAATATATGTGTGTATGTGAGTGTGTATGTGTGTGTACATGTGACACAGATGAAAATAAGACCATGGAACAAGTAGGCTAGGCAAAGTGAGCATAAAAAAGTATGATGAAGGTGTATTAATATCACATAAAGTAAAATTTAAATCAGAGTATTATCGAAGATAAATGCAAATATTTCATAGTGATATATTAAAATGTTAGACAATTTATTAAGAAAACATAACAATTCACATGATGTCATCACCTTTTTACAGATATTCAAAACATGTGAGTTAAACATTGGCAAAAAAAAAGGGAAATCCAGAATCATATCTGGATATTTTATTATCTGATATTTTATAAAACAAGTAGACACAAACTCAGTAATAATGTAGAACACTTGAACAACGCTATCCACCAACTTAGTCTAATGACATGTATAAAGTGCTATCCCCAAATGGAGAATACATATTCTTTCTAATTACTCTTGGAAATATTTACCAAAATCATCAAAAGACTTGACTATGACAAAAGGCTTAATCTATGTCAAAGAACTGAAAACATAAAACATACGTTCTGTAGTGATGATGGTATTAAATTAGAAGTCATTTACAATGAAGTATTGATAAAATCCATAAATATGTGAAAATTTAAAGACACGTTTGTAAGAAACCATGATAAAAAACTATGAGGGGATTCAGAAAATATTTTAAACTGAATGATAAGGGAAACAGAACATTTTTTTTTTGGCGGTTGAAGTTAAGCAGTGATTAATGGAAATTTATAATATTAATAACAAACTTCTCATACAAATGCCTTATATTAAAAAAGAAATAATTAATTACCAAAGCTTCCAAAATAAGAAGCTAGGAACATAAAAGCAAATTAAACCTAAAGAGAGGCCATGATAAAAGTAGGGGTGAAAATCAGAGACATAAAAATGAAGAAAGAATTTTTAAAAATCAAGATAAACACTGATATTTTTGAGATTAGTAAAATTAATAAGCCCTTGGTAAGACAGTTGATGATGGCAAGAGTAAAAAATACAACTATCACTATCAAAAGATCCTGTAGACATTAAAAAGAAGATAAAGGAATATTATAAGCATTAGGCCTATTACTGATACAACCACAACATACTATAAATCTCAAATACAGTTTCTTGGGTGATAGAAGCCAGACACAAAATATACTTGCCATGTGATTGCATTTATATGAATGCTAAGAGTCGGGAAAGCTAATCTATGGTGATACTAATCAGAAGTGGTCACCTTTGAGAGAAGAATTTACTGGAAATTGGCACAAAATAATTTTCTGAGATGATGGCAATGTGCTTTATCATCTTTTGGGTGGAAGATGTATATGTTTAATCAAGTATTAAAACTCAGTTTCCAGAACCCTAAGATCTTTACATTTTATTTTACATAAGTTATACCTTAAATAAAAGAAAGATGTTTTTGATCAATTTCACATCACTTTCTATCATTATATGCCATGATTTATTAGTCTCATATTATTAATTTTCTTATGCTTTATTTTTCCATTAATATTTCTCAGTGTGTTTTTAGGAGTGTATGTGTGTGTCTCTGTGTGTGTGTGTCTTCAATAGAGTTAACGTTGAGGTAAGAATATTTCTAATAGAAGAGATCCAAAATTGTGGTTGATTCTTGCTATATTCTGAATGTTTGTGTCCTCCCAAAATTCATATGTTGAAATCCTGACCTTCAAAGATGGTGGTATTAGGAGGTTGGACCTTTAGGGAGTGTTTGAATCAGGAAGGTAGAACCCTCATGAATGAGGTTAGTGCCTTATAAAAGAGACTCCAGAGAGATCACTGGCCCCTTCTGCGATGTAAAGACAGTGAGAAGTCGGCAGTCTGCAACGTGGAAGAGGGCCTTCACCAGAACCCTACCATGCTGGCACCCTGATCTCAGACCTACCACTCTGAGCTCAGACTTCCAGCTCCCAGACAGTGAGGAATATATTTCTGTTGTCTGTAAGCCACCCAGTCTGTGGTATTTCATTACAGCAGCCCAAATGGACTAAGGAAACTCCCTTTGCTTTACTCAATTTGCCTTGACATGGTATTTATTAGACAGCTGATATGAATTTCCTAGGTAAAATTGATGTATGTTAAGAAAAGAATTTCTGTAAGGTATCCAGATATAAGAACTCATGCCTGCTTGAGTTTTTTTTTTTTTCTTTTCTCTTTATTTCTTAAAATTACCTACACTGCTACAATAATATTAGATGGTTTCTATTAAATAAATTAGATTTAATTAATTGCATATGCACATAGACATCTAAGTCTCCAATTGGTTCATGGCTCTTATTCAATAAGTACAGAGAAAAAGGAGAAGAAACATATCCAAGCTCTGTTTTTAACAGTTGCAAAGGTCCTGTTTTCCTAGATGAATGATAATGATCCCGCTGAACTGACTATTGTTCTCATTCTCCTCACAGCTGGCAGATGATATAGTAGAGACTCCTAATTACCTGATGGTCTATGAATAAACAAGGGAAAGATCAGTAGTTTGGTGATTTAATCACTGAATAAAATTAGTGTGGGACTCATTAATTTCCTTTTATATACAAACCACCATAAAAAGGCTCTTTCAACTGATTTCAGTATTATTGCAACTAATTAGAAATTTTAAGTAATATTATCTCATAGAGTTTTCCTCCAATAACAATACTGTTGAACACTTTCTCTGCTGGAGCTGTTATTGAGAAGCTGTTTAAATTACTGAGGCACTAAAAAATCAACTTAATTGAAGTATAAGGCACCACTTTTAAGTGTACATTCTGATGAGTTTTGCGAAATTTATACACGCATGTAAGAACAACACAATCAAGAAATAGAACATTTCCATTACCCGTGTGCCCATCTCAATCAATTCAACCCTCCCCACCCCTACGCCCAGCCCAGGAAACCACTGATTTTGTGCTTTTTATTCCTATAGATTCTGTCCCTATAGATTATTTTCATGTTTTTTAATCCTATTTTCTCTCACCTAGTTAGACCCTTTTCCCATGAAAGAGAAATAAACCAATTATATCCGAGATCCAAATAAACTAAACTACTTTTTTCTTTTTATTAGAAATTACTGAATACTTACATTTTTCTGCTGTTCACTTAGCAGTGTCATGTGGTCCTGTTATAACATTGTGAATGAATTAATAATTATTACTAAGTAATAATTCATTTATAAATTGGTTTCACTATATAGCCCACGCAAGAGTCATTTGACAATTACGTATTGAGTGTGTGCCATGTTTTACACACTCTGCCAGATGCTGATGTACAAAGTTAGGAAAGATATACCAGCTAAAGGATGTAAAGCACAGCTGACAATTATAATTTTGGGTGATGAGTGAGTACAGGGCCTTTGGAAATGCATGTAGGAATAGACAGTACAGTCTCCCAGCCTTTTTTCTTGGGCTCATAGAAAAAAGTTTGAAGGAAGTGACATCTCACCTGAGACCTGAAGAAAGTACAAGAATTTGCAGGTGAAGATGCTGGGAAAATAAGCTCAGTTATAATAAAGAGCTTGAGCAACAGTCAAGAGCCAACATTCAGCTGAAGCCCAAAGGTAAGGTAAAGAGCAAAGTTCTTGAAATTTGCCTTATAGGATTTGTATCAAAGGCGATAGGAAGCCACAGGAAGCATTTAAGGGGTGATGGCATCATCATATTTTGGCAAGGTTATTCTGGCTTATGAGGAAAATTGACAATAGTGTGCAAAATTTCAAAGTTGATGCTATAGGTTTGGAGAGAAGCAGATATATTTAAATATATTCAAGAGAGAAAATCAGTAGTAATTGGGGATTGATTAAATATGTGTGTGGAAAGAGAAAGCAGTGTTTCTGAGTTTGATGAGTGAAAGATTAAATCATTTATTGAGATATAGGAAGCCTAAAAATATGTCCACTTTGAGATGCCTATGAAATATTTCTAATGGATGAAAAGAACATTTATATATTCTTTACCTAAATCCACCAATTGTTAACAATTTGTCATTTTCCTTCTCTCTTTCTGCACACACACATACACACACTCACACACACTCATGCACAAACACTCATGTTTATAGTAAGTTATAAATATCATGGCGCTAAATACTTCAGCATACATCCTCTAAAAACATATTTTACTACAGAACCATAACTATCACATTATTCAAGAAATGTAACATTGGTACTTTACTCTTATCTAATATGCTACAGTCCATATCGAAATTACCCAGTTGTTCCAAATATGTCTTTTATACATAGTTATTAAATTGCTCCCCTACACTCACACACACACACACACACACTTCTTATCTAAGTATAGCAAATATATATAGTAAAATGTTTACCTGTATGTAGTAACACTTATACTTTTCAAATTCTTATGAGTCCAAGATTTTCTTCAGAAAACAGATTTACTTCACTTTTAGAGGATAAGGATGAGGGTAACAGTATAATCTGGCGATGATAAAAATAGAATGAAAGGGACCCTAAGAATCCTCACAAAATGTTAAAAAAGTATAGTAAGTATACAGTGCTTCACAATTTTTACTTTACTTAGATGATTTTTCCACATATTAGCAACATATCTTCATATCTGACATTTGGCATGGCTATAACTCTTCATGAATTTCTGCCTCCAGCAAAATTCTTATAGCTTTAGGAAGAATTATGATTCACAAACTAGAGTTTTTCAATCTTATTTTTGTTTTTGGTTTGTTTAAGCATCAAAGCTGTGTAGTATTTCATGGGATTATCATACACACACTCACACATGCACACACATTAGGATTTAGGAGTTGGAAGGAAATTCCCTGAATCAAAACACAAAATTTGAAAAAAAATTTGTATGAGAATTGCAGTTTTTGAATGATATCATGCTTACTATTTTGCTTATCAATTGCTTACTCTGAATAAATGAAGATTAGCAGTAAATTGAATCTAACTTTCAATAAACTTACTCAAATTGAAAGTTTCCTGTGGGGTAGGTTGGGATGTGATTATTCCTAAGAACTTTGGGTTTTCTAAATTAGATTTAAGGAGCCACAAACTGAAAAGGACACTGGCGTAGAAAGAGATCTGTTCTTACACCAGAACTTGACTGGGTTGTTCATGTTTCAGGGATTTCTTCACTTATTAAATTATGATGTTGGAGTAAATAAGTTTATAAGGCTCCTTCCTATAATAATTGTATTGTAGAATTTTATAAAAACTTGAAGGCAAGATACATTTTGTGTTGCTGTGTCTTAATTTGTTTCTTCCTTATGGGTTCAAGAAAGTCAAGTGAGTTCTTAGAGTTATGATGTTGCAAAGCTGGAAAAGTCTTTGTGGTGCTCAAGTCCATTTCCTGACAGATTTGAACATATGTTTTCATATTCCATTTTGCAAAAGCTTTGAAATCTCTCACTGTGGCAATTCCACTGCCTCTGACCTTGCTTATGTAGCTTTTTCTCATAAAAGTAATTGCCAAAGTGAGAAATAAATGGAAATGGCTTCCAGTAACATGGATGACTGACCTGATCAAAAATTTCTTGCATGAAATATACTGAAATGCTGGGTAAAATAGAATCACCATTTTAAAATCAGAGTTGAGCTCAAGAGAAAAGAAGGAAACATGCTGGATTGAAGAGTGAACTCAAAGTAGGAATGGAAAACTCATGATTTATCAATAACTAGGAAATGATGGATAATGGAATAAAATTGGAATTAACCTACTAGCAAGGGACTTTATTTTGTTTTATTTTATTTATTATTTTGGCTGCTCTGGGTCTTTGTTGCTGTGCATGGGCATTCTCTAGTTGCAGCGAGTGGGGGGCTACTCTTCATTGTGGTGCGTGGGCTTCTCTTTGTGGTGGCTTCTCTTGTTGTGGAGCATGGGCTCTAGGCGCGCGGGCTTCAGTTGTTGTGGCACATGGGCTTCAGTAGTTGTGGCTCGTGGGCTCTAGAGTGCAGACTCAGTAGTTGTGGCACATGGGCTTAGTTGCCCCGCGGCCTGTGGGATTTTCCTGGACCAGGGATCGAAACTGTGTCCCCCGCATTGGCAGGCGGATTCTTAACCACTGGACCACCAGGGACGTCCCAGGACTATATTTTAAATAAGGAAATGTGTATGCAGTTTTATCCCTTCAGAGATGGAACTAAAACCCCTACATAAAGGAATATCCCTCACTAAAAGTAAATGACTAAGAAAACTTCACTCAACACACTGAAGGAGTTCAGAAATAGATAGTTTTCCCAAGACTCTGAGAAGAGAGGTTTGGAAATCAGGCATAGGGATAAGGATCCAATAAGATAATTAAACTTTAACCTAAAGCCACATGAAGTGGGGGGTAAGAATACAAATGTCCAGATTTATATTTTGTCATCCAGGATGTGCAGTAATCCATAACCATAGGTTAATATTAAAATAAAAACAGTATCAGTGTAAGCTCTGGACACCAGTAGAAGTAAACTTAGACTGCTTGGTAGAAGCCTGTCCACAAAGCAGGTTGCACACCAGTTAGCAAAACAATCCCGAACTAAGCATTGGCTAAAGAAGAGCTCACATTTGAAACTTTGAAATTTAGAATTTGAAAAAGAATAGATACATGTATATGTATAACTGATTCATTTTGCTGTACACCTGAAACTAACACAACATTATTGTTAATCAACTGTACTCCAATATAAAATAAAAAGTTTAAAAAAATAAATAAAACTTTGCAATCAAAGAGTTAATAATTCACGTTAAGGAGGAGTCAGTAGAAACAACACAGAAGAATTAGCACCCCCAAAGTCAATATAATTAAACAATTTTTAAGAAATTATAAGTGTGTATGAAATAATTAAGGGAATGAAAATGGCATAGAATTACAATGGAAGTTATAGTATAATAAAAACAAAGCTATTATAGTGAAATGAATGGAAATATAGGAACAAAAAGAGCAAAATTAATAAGAACTACATAAATCTTCTAGAAAAAAATATCTACATCTATATATCTGTATCTCTATTTACATCCATATTTCCATATCTATATCATTGATATTAAATAATGAGTGTACAGGTGAACAGTCAAAGCATAAGATTAAACACAGCTAAAAAGAAACAGTTAAAAGTTTAATGTGAATCTGAGGAAAGTATGTAAAATAGATAAAGGGAAGGAAAATGTGAAACAGCAGTTAATGACCAAATTATCTCTGATAGGAATGCAGAAGATAAGATTAGAGAGAAAGGGGAAGAGGTAATGATATTCACAAAGATAAGAGAGGCAAAATTTTCAGAATTAAAAAGACAATAGAAATATTTAGACTTAAGAAGCATAATAAATGTTTATGAAGATTAGTAAACATGATTTCACTCCTACAAATACCGGAGTGAATACCAAAAATAAATAAATTTCAAAATCAACTGGAGAGAAAAGGAAGATTATCTACAAAGGAACAAATTCTTAACAGCAGACTTCTTACTCAGAAAAATATATAAGACAGGAGATATAATACGTGTTGAACGCTGAAGGAAAAGTCATTATCAACCTAGAATATGTTGGTCATTATTGGTCAAGATGAGAATAAAATAAAGACGGTGTAATGCATAGAAAAAAAAAATCAATACTTAGAGATCTTTATTGGAGAACTAGTTTTAGTTATATTTATTAAAAAGAAAACTGAACACAGAAAAAAAGGAATGGATGATGCAAATACTTACTATTTAGTTTTATCAACAAATATCTTGATAAAACTGAAAAGTAAGTAATAAGGTGGGATTTTAAAATATTAGAATTAAAATGTTATATTGCAATAATATGGAAAATGGATGTAATCCGAACTAAAACTTTAAGTTCCTTGTAATTTTCTGGAGTAGACAAGAGGAACAGCTGTAGATGGGCAACAGTTACTTAAGAAACATGCTCTGATTCTCAGATACAATAGCAAAAAAGCCGTAGTAATATTGTTTAAAAGTATTCATACTTAATATGTGACATTTTGTTTAAAAAAAGAAAAAGAATGTACTATTTCCAATCTATTAATTGGGAAAAATTTAAAAAAGAGTGTATGTGGAGTGTATTTTTCTCTCTTAAAAGAGAGAAAAAGAAACAAAGAGGTAAGTAAGGTAAATAGAAAATGAACAAGATGGTGGACATTAATTCAAACATATTAGCAATCAATATATTTATAGTTTAAAGTCATATGTTAAAAAATATTTTAAAATTATTTGTAGATTTGAGAAAGAGAGAGAAAGGGGAGACCTAAAACCTGTCACAGACAAGCTGAAAGCAAAAGCAGGCAACAGATATTCTGAGATAATAATAATAACAGCAACCATAACAGCAACAACAACCAAATAAAGCTGTTGTAGTAATATTAGTAGCAGATGAACTGATGGTAATTGGTATTAGGATCGTTACCTGATTCTAAAATAAATAATATATGAGAAATATAAAATGATCCTTGATCTTTATGCACCTAATAAAAGAGACTCAAAATATTTCAAATAAAAGCTTATCCAATACAAGGGATAATACAGAAACCCTTTGGGAGATTATAACTCAGAATGTGATACAATAGGTTGCAGACATTAGTGCGGATATAAAAATTTTTGAGTAACAAGAAAATAGCTTGTTCTAATTGGATGGAGACTGCAACATATATTTCAAGTACACATTATTTTGAAGCACATCCTTGAAAATCCTTTTCAAGGATTATTTTAAAAAATTGATCACTTATCCATATGAACCAGCAATCCTCTCCTCGGTATATATCTGGAAATAATGAAAATACTAATTCAAAATATACATGCACCCCATTGTTCATAGCAGCACTATTTACAATAGCCAGGATAAGGAATCAACACAAGTATCCATCAAGAGATGAATGGATAAGATGTGGTACATATATACAATAGAATATTACTCAACCACACAAAAGAATGAAATTCCGCCTTTTGTAGCAACGTGGATGGACCTAGAGGATAGTATGCTTAGTGAAAGAAGTCAGACAGAGAAAGACAAATACTGTATGATATCACTTATATGTAGAATCTAAAAAATAATACAAATATATATATATATGGCAAAACAGAAACAGACTCACAGATATAGAAAACAAACTAGTGGTTAGAGGAGGGAGGGGCAAATTAAGACTATGGAATTAGGAGATACAAACTATTATGTATCAAATAGATTAGCAACAAGGATATATTGTATAACACAGGGCATTATAGCCTTTATATTGTAATAGCTTTTAATGGAGTATAATCTGTAAAAATATTGAATCACTATGCTGTATACCTGAAGCTAATGTTGTAAATCAACTATACTTGAATAAAAAATGAAAATGATCATTTATTAGGTTAAAATGATCCTAAAAATGTTGATCTTATATTGCAGAAAACTAGCATAGTACTTACACATTTGGAAGTAGTAATAATAATAATAACTGCACTTAAAATTCATGGAGGTCAAAATAAGTGAACTAGATTTATCGGTATCTGTAAATCGCGATAACAAATTGGTAAATGATGCATAAAATAATGTCTTTTATGTATCTTTAAAACTATACAAAATGACATACATTTATGCAGTAAATGGATAAGAAAGATATATGTTAATCTTAAAGTAGTGCTTACCTCTGTGTAAGATAGTCCTGGGTGGCTTATGAGTGTCTATAACATTGCTAAAGAAAAAAAGAAAAGCTTAAACAGATCTGTCAAGTTGTTAACATTTGCTAAGTCTACGTAATAGTATATGGGTATGTGCTATATTATTATAATTTTGGAAAATTTTATACTACAAATTTCATTAAATATGTGAATTCAAAAGAGTATTCACAGAGAAGTATTATCATCATCATCATCATCTCCGTTTTATGGTTAAAGGGACAGAACAGTGCAGAATAGTTAAGTAATTTAATGTATGGTCACATAGGGAGCAAATAACATCACTGTTAAGTAACACAGCTAGGATTCACGTACAAAATGATGGGTTTTAAATTTCAAGCTATTTTCACTATACCTAATATTCACTAATCCTGTTACAATATTTTAATTTTCTTTAATTAATAAGGAATATTTTAGTATTAAGGGTATAGCGATGCTATCTCATAATAAGGATAACTTTTAAATGATTCATTATAGGTCAGGAACTGTACTCCACACTTTATTGCTTTTTCTCCTTTAATTCTTTCATTTAATCTTCACAACAACCCTATAAAATAGGCGTTATTGTTATCATCTCTTACTTTATAAGTGAGGAAGCTTATTACCTGATCTCTTACATATTGGGATTAAATCCTTATAGGAATTAACTTTTTATATCTAAGCTTCTCACTATGCTGCGGCCATTGCTTTATTAACCCGTAATCATTCATTACTAAAGAGATAAAGCATAACTGATTTAACAAAATATAACTGTAAATTTCATAGTTAATTTTAGTGGAATTTTAAAGAAATACAGAACTTTAAAAGGCAAAGAATTTTTTTGAATTTGAGAGTATAATGTTTTCTTTTTCAAGAACAAGAAAAAATTGGACAACAATTTTATAGAAATATTATTTTATGCACATAAAATAATGCACAAGGAAATGTGAGAAAAATATTTCACATTATTGTACTCACCATCTTATAATTATTTTTCCTGTATGGTTTATAAATTCTGTAAGTTAAATGATATAAATACTTCTACGAACTAAAAGTCCAAATTAAAACTGAATGGAAATTGTGGACAGTAACAAGGTTTCTCTCTCTCTTTTGTTTGTGTACATTTTTATACCAACTCAGATAATACATAAATAAATGGATCAATAGATAGATATGTAAATACATAGAGAAATCTCTCCCTGATAGAATAGTAATTATAAATATACAGTAAAGAATGGAGCTAGAAAATCAACACTTTGCAACTATCGTATTAATTAATTTAGCCAAAACAGACAAATAAAAAACTGATGCTAAAATCAGTTTATGAAAGTTTGATGAGGAACAATATTTTACAGGGTTTCAAAGTTTCCTCCCACAAAATATTTGTTGACAACAAATGGAAAAATAATATATTTCTTTACAGTAGATAAACCTAGTAGACCTTAATAAAGTTATCTTATGCTATGAATAATTGCATATTACTTTGTGTGAGTTGCACATCAATTAAGTTGATTAAAAAATCAGTAAACTGTCTAAAGCATCAGGAGGGGATCTGGGGGAGGAATGGGAATATTTCCATATCTTGAATATAGGGGTGGTTACATGGTGTATCTCTGTCAAAATTCATCTAACTACACTTAAAATGAGTGCATTTTATTTAACGTAAATTGTAACTCAGTAAAGTTGGTTATAAACATTCTACCTAAGTTTACTACCCATTAGATTTACCTTCATATTTTAGTGAAGGTTCTCTCACTATTTTTGCTATATCAGGATTTCTGTCTGTCTTTAACTCTATCATCTTTACCTCTTTCTTCATCTCTATCTTGATTTCAATTTCTGTGTCTACTTCTTACTCTATATCTAAGTGCAAATATGCAGTTATACCATTTCTCTCATTTGAGTTTTTCATGACACAGTATTTCAAAAACATTTGAAAAAATATTTCAAAAACATTTGTCAACTATATATTAACATGACAGCTATATATATCCTGAAATTGCTATTTAAATATTGTTAATTATTAAAAATATCCTTCATTTTTTGTTATTCATATTGTTTTTTGAATTATGTTATTTAAATAACAGCAATTAATATTTTAATTGATTTATTTTTTCACATATTGCTAATAATTTTCTTTAATATGTTTATTTAAGATGTTAAGGTGCTTGAACTATTCAGTTTTGTGATAATGCCATAGTACACTCAAAAAAGTACTGTGACCGAGTGGCAGAATACCAGGTACTCATTTTTTGACACCAATAGATGCTCTAATTTTATTTTTAAAACATTCATTTATTAAGGACAAGAGGTTTAAAATATGTCAGTAATTTTAATTGGCATCTTACTTAAATTTATGAGGTTGAATATGTTTTTGTATTTTTCATTGAAATTTCTTTTACAAATTTATTTTTTCATTGGTTTATAGTGTACATTTTTAAATTAAGACGTTTACTTCCCTTTTCTTGATTTTTAAAGCTCCTCACATATTAAATAATCTGATTTTTTGACATGTATTCTACAAATATTTTAATATCCCATGTATTTCTTTCACCTAGTTTTTTTTTGTTGTTTTTAATAGAGAATGTTTTACATTTGACTCTTTATTTCATATGCTATTTCTGTTGATACATGAGGGTATACAGCATTAATTTCCAGTTAACCACTCATCCCCAAATTGTTTACTTATAAGCCATTCCTACTAATTTAATTCTAGCCAAGGGTATTCAAAATAAATTCCTGGTTCTAGCTTTTACTAACTGTAAAATGATACTGTTGTGACGATTAAATCAGTCAATGCATGGCTATATCCCAAACTCATTCATTTCTTTTCTCTCCTTCACAGCACTTACCACTGCCTGAATTTATTTTTCAAGCCTTCATCATCTGCTTCTTTCTAGTTATCTGTTGCTTTCTCATAAAGCACCCCCAAATTAGTAGCTTAAACCACAGTTTATTACTATCACTCACATTTCTGTGGTTGACTGGGCTCAGAGGTGTGGTGCTTGCTTGGGAGACTCCACTGGGGTGTGTGTCCAAGATGGCTCACTCATAGGCTGGAGAAGCTGGCTGTCAGCTGAGAGCTCAGCCACATTCTTTTCATTGTTCATGCCACCGTTTCTTTCCATTGACCATACAAGTCATGGGGACCAAATTCAAAGGAAGTGGAATTATTTTCAGTCTCAATAACAAGAGTAGCAAAAGATGTGTGACCATATTTAATTTGCCAGTCTTCCCCGTCTCCTTGATGGTGGAGCATCTATCTTTTTTAACTGCTAATTCTCAACAACTAGAACAGTCCTTCAGATTCTCTAAGGTACGTCTTATTATTGTTCCTGTTATATTCCATTTATCTACTCATTTTTGCCCAGTACCACACATTTAAATCAACTCAATCCCACTTCTGGGTATATATACAGAAAATTGAAATCAAGATCTTAAAAAGATATCTACAGTGTTCTCAATAGCCAAGATATGGGAACAACTGAAAAATCCATTGACAAACAAATGGATAAAAATGTGGTATATACACATAACTGAATACTATTCAGCCTTAAAAAAGAAAGAAATCCTACCATTTGTGATAACAAGGGTGGACCTGGAAGACATTATGCTAAGTAAAATAAGTCAGTGACAGACGGACACATACTGTATGATTTCCTGTATATGAGATATCTAAAATAGTCAAACTTACAGAAGCAGAACATAGATTGGTGGTTTCCAGAGGATGGGGAGAGAGGGAAGTGGGAAGTTGTTCAGTTTATAACTATAAAGTTGTAGTTATACAAGATAAATAGGTTCTAGATATCTGCTGTACAACATAGTACCTATAGTTAACAATATGATATCGTACAGTCAAAATTTTGTTAAGAGGGTAGTTCTCAAAAACAAAAAAATGGAAAAGGACACAAGGAAAACTTTTTAAGTGATGGACATATTTATCACCTTGATTGTGGAGATGGTGTTATGGGTGTATGCCATCTGTCCAAACTCATCAAATTGTGTGCATTAAATATGTGCAGTTTTTATATATCAATTATACCTCAATAAAGTTGTAAAAAATACTCTAGTTTTATAATACATTTTAGTACCTGACAGGGCTGTGTATATATGTTTTATTGACTTACATGAACATAATACTAAAGAAAGGCTCTTTACTTCCAGTCTGTATCTTATTTTGAGAATAATTTGTTGGTTGGAGGTACTAGAGATGAGAAAAAGTTGTATTTTTCAATCTGGCAAGTTCTGGGTTGTATATGCCATCAAAATTCTGCTTGCTAACTTATTTTTGAGCCCATCTTTTACTTTTAGTTTTTATTTTTTGCAGCTAAAAGAGCAAAGCCCAGGTTGTCAACATTCTATTTTCCCTGGAGTTCTTCTTGTGCAGTTCCAAAAATTCATTAGGTACATTTTTAATCTTCTAAGTAACCTTACGTGAGAGTTTTACCAAATATTTCATCACTACAAAACACATGTCTCCAATTTCTCATCCTCCTAAAACAGTTCCCTTGACATTTTCCTAGTCTCTTCTGTTTCCTCGGGGCCTGCTGCTTGTTGCAAAGGCAATGCCAGATAATTTTGGTTTTTATAATGGCAGTTCCACTCTTCCGGTACCAATTTCTGAATCAATCAGCTCTCACTGCAGACCACAAAAACAGAATCATTACTTAGCTCGTGAGTTTGCAGATAAGCTGGGGGGTAGGCTGATCTCAGTTGGATCTGTTTCCTGAACCAGCAAACTAGCGAAACCATGTTCTTCTCATGGTGAAAACAGAGATGTTGTATACATGCTTTTCTGGCTTTTGGTCAAGTTACTCTCATCAATATCCCACTGGCCAAAGCACATCATAGGGCTAAACACAAAGCCAAGGGTCAGGGGAAATATATTCTACCTCTTTAGTGGGAGGGGCTGCATGGTAAAAAGGATGTGAATATTTAAATTAATAAAATCTAAGAGTACTTGCAACCTCCCTGCTTCGCTGATGCAGGTTTATTTCATTTCACACTTATGTCGAAGTATAGGCCTTTGGCATTCTGTCTATGGACACAGCCTCTCTGGAAAGAGCATAAAATGTACCAGGAAATAAATGAATACAATGGTTTCAGAGTGTTATGCATTCTAAGATATTATCAGTAAGGATTAACAAATAGACAACATTGACTGGTTGTTGAGCTCATGTACTAAGACACAAACTGCCTTGGTTCAAATCTCATTTTTCTCTGATTACTAAGTTGACTACTTTTTAGCTGTTATTACAGATTTCTTATACTTTCTTTGTTTTCATTTTCTTTAAGAAAAGTATAATTATGATAGTACCTAGTTCATGGGACTTTCATCAGGATTGAGTTAATATATGTAAAAAAAAATATGTAAAAGCACATAAAACAGTGCTTTGCATATAATAAGTACTAAGATTAAGAAAGGTCACTCTGAGGAGATGATATTTCAGTTGATAGTTGAATGATAAAGCAAAATCAGCTAAGGAGATATGTGCAAGAACATTCTAGGCAGAAGATACAGCACTAGAAAGGCCCAAAGGAAAAAAAAAAGATCTGGAGATCATTGAGGAGCAGGAAGAAAGTCAGTATATTGTTCATTCATTGACTTGAGTTTCTTCAATGAGGATAAAGATCATTACCACACTTACCATTTTAAAGTTTTTTTTTTTTTAATTTGGGCTTTTTACTTAATTCCTACAAGACTTGTTCATTCTGTTATCTTCACTCTCTTCACAACATAGAATTTTGAAACTTCGAATTATCATATTTTCCTCAGTGAGTCACATTTTTCCTCCTTAATGAAAATGAAGACATCATTCTCCAGATCCCCCAGACAAATGATTGTTGGAGTTTGCTTTGATTTCTCAGCACTCTTATCTCATTTATCCATTTACAGTCCAGGTTTTATGGATTTCTCTTATGAGTTATCTAAAATACTGTTTTGTCCTCCTGGTAGCTTCACTTACCATACTAATCCAGCTCATAATCACTTCATTTATGATCTGTCTCTTAGTTCATTTTAGACAATGTCTAAGCAGATATTAGAATACTAGTTACAACTGTCTTATCTTTCTATAGCAATTGTCACTCCCCAAAATGCTACCCCTACTCTTAAACAGTATTTCCACTGATGAGAAGAATGTTATAATGAAGAGTCCTCAGCTTGACAACAGGATCTTCAGTGTTTTCAGTAATAATTCTTTAAGTAATTTACTTAACATTTCTAAGGCTAAATGTCTTCAACTTTAAAATAGGAAGTGATATTTCATTCATTCATTCATTTTTCTAACCATTTAGCCATTCAAACATACATATATTCAATAAATATTTATTGTTTACTAAGTTCCATGGACTCAACTATAAGCAAGGAATAAAAAATGAAAAAAAAATGCTTCACTTTCAAGGAATGTGAGTCTCACCTTTTATATTTTTGTGTTTATATTTCAAAGAAAATCAAACAGAAGACAAATGAATGCAAATATAGTAGTTCAAGAAAAGTCTATCAACATCTGAAATGTAAGTATAATTGTGGAAAATCACGTTTCCTTAGATATCCATTTAAAACTTTATCCTTTGTCCATCTAAAAACTGTTTTTCTGATATGGTAATTAAAATTTTTTCTATTTATTAGATAAAAACAATAAAAGTGTACTAGTTATGGTTTCTCCAAACTTACTTCCATGGAGTAGTTTTGTAGGAAACATTAAAAAAAGGGTCATATGGGGTGCTTAATTTTCAGGTTTGGCAATGACTCAGAAAATCTTTGTTTTAAGCAATTAAGTCATTTTCATCCTTGCCAATGCACACTTTAATTAAATTGATGTCAATGAAGGTAATACAGCCTAAAAACAACATTACAGTGGATTTAATGTTCACTGCCTTCTATACTGTTTAGATTGGGATAATTAAACCTGGCATATTTATTAAAGGAAAAAAAACATCAATTTAAGTTTACTCTTCAATGAATTTATTTGGTAGTAAAATCTTTAGCATTAAATATTTAAAACAGCTTATGAATATATTTTATTCCCTCAAATATACTAATGAATTTTTAATGCTAAAGAAATGTTCTATTTTATTTCTTTTTTCTGTGTATGTGTGTGTCTGTTTTATTTCATCTAGCCAAGACTATGTGTTAATGTTTAAAATTGATTTCAGCAGACTCTATTTATAACTCATAAGAAACCTTAAGATGGATATTTTTATTTTTCTGTATAGGTGAAATAGTAAATCCTGACTTCACAGACTTTAAGACTAAATGAAAGGAGGATTTAAAAGAGGATCTATTATATTTATAGGCCAAAGACTGGGAAAGTCATGTCCTCAAATGCTCTGCCTTCTTCAGTGGAAAGCTTTCTTGCTTTTAAGGATTAAGATATTCATGTGAAATCTTCATTTCCCTTTGCTAGACTCAAATTCATGCTCTCAAACTGAACTATTTTAAGTAAGAGTCTGTAAAGTATCTCGCCAAAATCTAAATGATATTTCACAATAAGATCATGAATTAATCTTGTTTGAACTACATAGAGGCCATGTAGTTCTGTCATAACACCATGTAGTTCTGTCATAACACCATGCTTTGGGGGACAGTTTCAGCTATCATGGACCTGCTTTACATTAAGGTGGCCCTCTGTGATTTTATTCATGATTTGTCTTTTCTCTTTTGGCCTCGATATTTTATCTTAGTTCTTTTTTAATTTTAATTTTATTGGCGTATATTTGGTTTACAGTATTGTGTTAGCTTCAGGTGTACAGCAAAGTGATTCAGTTATACATATACATATATTCATTCTTTTTTAGATTCTTTTCTCTTAGAGGTTACCTCAGAATATTGAGTAGAGTTCCCTGTGCTATACAGTATGTCCTTGTTGGTTATCTCTCTTATATATAGTAGTGTGTGTATGTTCATCTCAAGCTCCTGATTTATTTCTTCCCCCCACGTTTCCCCTTTGGTAACCGTAAGTTTGTTTTCGATATCTGTAAGACTGCTTCTGTTTTGTAAATAAGTTCATTTGTATCATTTTTTAAAAAAATTAAACTCCACATATGAGTGATATCATATGATATTTGTCTTTCTCTGTCTGACTTCATTTAGTATGATAATCTCTAGGTCCATCCATGTTGTTGCAAATGGCATCATTTCATTTGTTTTTTATGGCTGAGTAATATTCCATTGTATATATGTACCACATCTTCTTTATCCATTCCTCTGTTGATGAACATTTAGCTTGATTCCATGTCTTAGCTATTGTAAATAGTGCTGCAATGAATATTGGGGTGCATGTATCTTTTCAGATTATGATTTTCTGTGGATATATGCCCACGAGTGGGATTGCTGGATCGTATGGTAGTTCTACTTTTAGTTTATTTGTTTTTGTTTTTGTTTGCATGTTTGTTTGTTTTGGCTATGCGGCTTGTGGGATTTTAGTTCCACGACAAGGGATTGAGCCTGGGCCCTCGACAGTGAGAACACAGAGTCTTAACCATTGGATTGCCAGGGAATTCCTTACTTTCAGTTTTTTAAGAAACCTTCATACTGTTCTCCATAGTGGGTGTACCAATTTACATTCCCACCAACAGTATAGGAGGGTTCCCTTTTCTCTACACCCTCTCCAGCATTTATTGTTTGTGGACTACACTGTACCTCACTGTAGTTTTGATTTGCATTTCTCTGATAATTAGTGATGTTGAGCATCTTTTCATGTGTTTTTTGGCCAACTGTATGTCTTCTTTGGAGAAATGTCTATTTAGATCTTCTACCCATTTTTTGATTGGGTTGTTTGTTTTTTTGATGTAGAGCTGCATGAGCTGTTTGTTTATTTTAGAGATTAATCCTTTGTCAGTCACTTCACTTTTAAATATTTTCTCCCATTCTGTGGGTTGTCTTTTGTTTTGTTTATGGTTTCCTTTGCTGTACAGAAGCTTTTAAGTTTAGGTTCCATTCATTTTATTTTCATTAGGAGGTGGATCAAAAAAGATATTGCTGTGATTTATGTCAAAGATTGTTCTGTCAATGTTTTCCTCTAAGAGTTTTATAGTGCCTGGCCTTACATTTAGGTCTTTGATCCATTTTGAGTTTATTTTTGTGTATGGTGTTAGAGAATGTTCTAATTTTATTCTTTTAGATGTAGCTGTCCAGTTTTCCCAGCACCACTTATTGAAGAGACTTTTCTCTATTGTATATTCTTGCCTCCTTTATTGTAGACTAATTGACCATAGGTGTGTGGGTTTATTTCTGGGTTTTCTATCCTGTTCCATTGATCTATATTGCTGTTTTTGTGCCAGTACCATACTGTTTTGATGACTGTAGCTTTGTAGTATAGTTTGAAGTCAGGGAGCCTGATTCCTCCAGCTTCATTTTTCTTTCTCAAGATTGTTTCAGCTATTTGGGGGGTTTTGTGTATCAGTATTTGAGACCCAGCAGAGTTTAATACATGATTTGTACTTTTATTATTTATGTTTATATTTTATGAATTGCTTCTAAAATTGAATATTCATTTTTCCTGCATATTCTTTTCTTCTTAGTTAGGAATATAACACAGCTGTTTTACTCTCAAGTATAGATAGATACTGAAGACAAGAAACTTTCTAAGGATAGTCATCCCAGGTAAATGATAAATCAAGGTCTAAATTTCTTTGTTTTGATTAGTGTTGTTCTTTAACACAGTACATTTTATTAAATCTCTATTAATTTATCAAATAAATTAAAATTTAATCATTTGTCTTATTTTTGGAACTCAATTGTTTTCTTTAAAAGGAATATATATATTGTGTATTTTTCTCACTTTAGTCATACTTACCTTGCATGTTACAAGACACTTTTGTATATATGGTCCATTCACTGGTGATTCCTGTACAAAAGGTCACCTGTGAAAATCTGTAATTAAACTATTAATATATCTAATTTTGCATTTGGAGGAATATAAGGAAAACAAAGAATATAAAGAACACTAATAATAATAAAAACAACAACAACAATAAAGTAGTTTTTAGGTTTTTTTTGCATTACTTCAATTTCTGTTATTTCATTATCTGCTTAATTCTAAAGAGGCTCAAGAATTAATTATGTTTTGTCTTGAGGTACATAGTCATCATGACTGATTTATTAAATTCTTGCAACAATATGAACACAAATAATACTGAAAGCTTTATACTGGTAT
The DNA here is from genome assembly GCF_028564815.1 of Eubalaena glacialis. Taxonomy (NCBI): domain Eukaryota; kingdom Metazoa; phylum Chordata; class Mammalia; order Artiodactyla; family Balaenidae; genus Eubalaena; species Eubalaena glacialis. The sequence continues at coordinate 23,267,593 of NC_083727.1, forward strand.
ATTTGTTTATATTGTATATTTACTATCTTCATGTTCTCTCTTCCACCTGTTCTCTCTTGAATCCGCTCCAATCATGCTATCTTTCTCACAGTCTACTAGCACTGCTCTTGTCAAGGTTATTCATGGTCTCCATGCTGATAAATCCAATGGTCAGTTCTCAGTGTTCATCTTACTTGATTTATAAGCTGCACTGATATGGCGATTGCTCCTTCACTTGAAAGAACTTTTCACTGGACTTCCAGAACAAAATTCTCTTGGTCTTTGCTTATTTAGTGGCTACACCTTTAATCTCCTTTGTAGGTTTCCCCTTTTCTTCTTGATTTATTAATGGTGGAATACTCCGAAGTTGAGAATGTCTTTAAAAATCTGTTCTTTGCTATCTGTGTTCTCTCTTGGTGAACTCATACAGTCTCAGGGTTTGAAATACCATTTGTATTCTGAAAATTCCAAATACGTCTTCAGATCTCTCATCCTAAATTACAGACAGATACACAACTGCCTACTCATCTCCATTTGCATTTCAAATAGATATCTCAAACTTAATATGTCCTAATCTCTTCCCCAAACCTGGCTTTTCCCTCTCTCTTCCCCTTTGGTGTTAATGGCAACTCCCTTTTTCCAGTTTTAAATATCAGAAACCTTGGGGTCACCCCTTTACTTCTGTCTTCCTCCTACATCCCAAATATGTTTCTTCAGAAAATACTGATGGATCATCATATATATTTAGAAGCCAACTACTTATGCTACTACTGCAGTCCAAGCCATTATTATACCCTACCTGTATTTCCCCAATAGCTTCCAAATATTTGTCCACAGAAAGTCATTTCTGAACACAGTAGCCTTAGGGATCTTGTTTTATCAGGATAATGTCACCCCTCTGCTCTAAATCTTCCAAAGGCACTATTGTCTAAGATTACAAGCCAGTGTTTTTATAAAAGCCAATAAGACCTTACATGATATGAATGCTTTTGCTTCAAATGGTACTACTTTCCTTCTTTTTCACTCTCTTCTGGCCTTGTTAGCTTCTTAACCCCTATGGACCACACCAGCCAAGGTCCAATTTCAGAGTCCCTGTGCTAACAGTTCCTGATGTCTGGAATGCTCTTCTTCAGATAATGTGCAAGTCTCACTCCCTTAATTAATTCAAATTGTGAAGAAACTATTTGTCATAGTCTGTTCAGGCTGCTATAAAAATACCATATATCAAGTTGTTTGTAAACCACAGGAATTTATTTCTCTCAGTTCTAGATGCTGGAAGTCCAAAATTATGGTGTCAGCATGGTCAGGTTCTGGTGCAGGCCCTCATCTGGATTATAGACTACCCACATTGCGTTGTGCCCTCATTTATCAGAATGAGGGTGAGAGACTTCTCGAGGGTCTCTTTCATAGGACCCTAATCCCATCCATGAGGCCTCTACACTCATGATCTAATCACCTCCCAAATTCCCACCTCCCAATCCCATCACATGGTGGGGTGAGGATTTCAACACATGAATTTTGGGAGAACACAGAGACTGAACATAGTGACCTGTTCGGAAGCCACTGACATAATCGAGGCTAAAAATAAAGAAGGTTGACTTAAGCAAGGGCAGTGGAATTGGAAAGAGAGGGTTGATTTTTAGATACTGTGCAATACATCATACATCATTTCTTATTTTAGTGTGCATGGTACAGAGAGTAGAGGAAAAAATCAAATTAACCTTCATGAGAGCCTGACCATGTTGGTTTTTGCTTGTAATATGTAAACCTTGTGTCGGTTAAAGGGACTGGCCCATAGTTCACTCTCCAATAAACATTTGATAAGTTATCATATCAATTTTAACACACTAACTTTTCATAAAATAAAATAGGTCTGGTTAAGCCATAAATCATATAAATAGACTCTTGTATCACCATGACTCTAAACAAGATCTCAAAACAGTAGGTACTTAACAGTTCTTATAAATAATGATGAAAATTCTTTACTAATTTTCTCTCTAGATTTAGTATGATAAGCAATCTGGAGTCACTACGTTGAAGAGCATCTTAATCTACTCTAACGCTGAAAATTATCATACCCCTTTTGAGTGCTTTGTTGAAAGGACTGTACATGTGACCCTGACCATTATTTACCCTAATGATTCTAGCATTGATTACCCACTCTGTACACAGCAGATTCCTTCATTTTCTATCCACAGGAACTTTTGCACCGGGGTGTTTCCCTGCTCTGTGATACAGGCAGGGAAGCTAGGCTAAGCTCATGGTTGCTGCCTTGATGCTTTGGTGGAGGAGGAGATTGGCTCCCCTGATATTAGGGTATTTTTAGCACCTTCCATTTTCCTTCCTTTCCCTGGTTTTAATTAGCAGGTGATTTAAGGCTGACTACATTTTTCATCCAAGTTTTTCTTTCAAGTCACTGATCAATAACTCATTAATGAAGCCAGAAAAAAGAGAACGGAGCATTCTGAAATGTCCACTACCACTCCCAAAAGCAAACAAATAAACACGCTAGTTGCTGCACTGAGGAAATCATTCAGCTAGCTAAATCATGCAGCTGCTCCGAGAAAGGATAACTGATTTAGTGAGAAGGGTGGTAACATCCCTAAATATTCAATTCGATTCATAATATTTAAAAGATAGCTTTAATGGCTATTAATATTTGCATTATCATTTTCAATTTAACTTTCATGAAATGTTATACAGTCTTAATAATACAGTTTTCAAGTTATAGTTCATCTTAAGAGCCATTAATTCACCCTTCTCTAAATAGAGTTCTTTAGAAGACCATTACATTTTGAATCTCCAGAGGAACAGAGCAGTGTGTGATGCCTATCCTCAGTATTCATGCAGAGACTAGAGAAGGTCATTTACACTTGTGTGCCAGACATTTCAAAAATAAAGCGAAAACGTGGAGGTCTCAGTGCACAATACAGGGCATTGACCACTAGGTGGCAGAAGTGCTCCTTCAGCTCTTCTGCTTCTCCTGGTGTGGGCTGTAATTAGGTCAGTGTAAGTTAAAGTAGGGCTGAGAGATGAATAAAGTAGATTTTCTCCTCTGGAACACACTGCAGTTTAATTTCACTTCTTTCTACATTGTGCGATGAAGGTGGATTTAACTTTTAAAGGCAAAGAGACAAACTTCTGCCAGGATAAATGAAAAGACTCAGGGAGGGCAACTGGCACAAAACATAAAAGGAAGGAAATGCTTTCTGGCTGTTTTCCTAATTTTGATATTCGTGTCATCGTCAGAAATCATTTTCAGAGGTAAAGTGCTATATGTATTATATAAGGAGGGGGGTGACTTCTGAATCCTAAAGGAGCATGCTTGTGGGTGTAGATGTTAAAAATTTCTCCTACTGGTAGCATTAAATAAAATAAAACTATTTTATCCTTGAAGCTGTTTTTCTAATTTTGCCAGCAGCCAGAAGCATTTTAATCTGAAGGGAAAACTCCACACCCCAACACAGATTTCCCTTTCCTGCTTGAATGAGTCACTAAGGAGGGAAGTGGTCCTGAAGGTGAAAGTTGAAACTCGGTGTTCTATTGAATGTTGTGTGTCAGGGGCTCTGGGGAGGACAGGAGCCCCTCAAAAATGGGATCAGGCACTGTGTGTTGAGCAGCCCCAGTTGTTATCAGGCCACAATCGGGTAGCTTCATTATCAAAGAGCATCAGGGGTCGCTTAGGTAGAAATGGTGAGGAAAGGAGAAGAACAATCACAGGAAGATCTCTCCTTTCCCAAACTGCTGGTCATGGCCTTGAATAAGCAAAAGTCAGATTTTTTTTTTAAAGAAAATAAAGGCAAATAAGATATAAGAACAGGCGTAAATAGTCATGTTTCCTGATTTTAAATTCTCTAGAGGTTGAGAGCATTCAGCTAATTTAGACTGTATTTTTTTTTTCCCTTTGAATTACTGGTCATCTCACAACAATGAGAGGAGGAGAGATTGGCAGCCTTTAAGCTGCTCCAGAGGTAATTGAAGAAATAAGCTCAGATATGCTAAGATTCTTCAAGTAATTCTTGGATTTTATAGAAAATGTTTAAGGTTGGACTTGAGAGTGCTTTCTCCTGACACCTCTTCAACATTGCCCTGTTGCTAATGTCTTTGTGTTTGTTACCCAAAGATTTGTTCAAACATATTGAAACTGGAAATCCACCTGGTTAGCAATACCTACTGTTTGTGCAGGCTGTTTTCCATCTGTAGCCACAGATGATATGACTACAGACTTTGTGTGCAATTCAGGGTTATTATGTTTGCCTACGGAATCATAGACAATCACATTAAAGCTATGTGCAAACATGGTACATGACTAAATTCTCCATTCTTGAAATGATGTTCTGTGTATGTCTCAATATTGTAAGAAAGGAATAGGAATGGAAGAGAGCAGAGAAGAAGGCAAAAAAATAAAGAACCTGAAAAAGAGACTCTTGAAATCTTGTTTCAAGGGCACAGTCACTGTATTGTAGCTTCTTGTTCCACTTACACTGTTTCATTTGCTGACAGACACTAGTCAGATATGGGAAAACTAAATATTGATAGAATGGAAACAGAAAAGACAGGTGATGAATCGTAATTATACAATTATAAAGACAGTGGACTGATCCCTTATGTATATCTCAGAAATCAGATAGATATTTTTTCAAGGTCTGGAATTTGGAGACAAATGTTTGAAAAAGATTCTGTTAGTTAATCAAAATTTGTTGAAAGGATACAGTGTAACTAAGAAAGTAAACACACCCTCGTACATAGGTACACACACACACACACACACACACACAGATTGGGTTTTAATTGAAACCTGTTAGAAATCTTCATTTACAGTCACATCATATCAATGTCAAATTCCTTGTTTTTGTTTTACACTGTAATCATGTAAGATGTGACCATTTGGGGAAATTGGGTTAACGGTACATGAGACCTTTGTACTGCCCCTGCAACTTTCTGCAAATCTCTATTTTAAAATAAAAAGTTTAAAAAATCAAAAAAAAATTTGTTTTAGAATACAATTATAAAACGAACTTTGGGAAGCACATATTTGGTTCATTTGTCAACCTCATGAGAATAGTCTAACTTTTCAGTATTTTTGAAGCATAAACTGTAATCTCACCAAGTTTATAAATCAGAAATATTTGGAAGCAGCATGAACAGTCATTGGATGTGGTATAGACAGGATCAAATTCTTCCCTAAGAATATTTCCAGTGACCTGTTGTTTAGATGCACAGCATGAATCAGAATCCAAGACACTGATCTAGGAGTAAAGATTCACAACTGGGCTTTGGCTATCACCCTATTGTTATCCTCCCATGTCTGTTCTCGTGGATGTTTCTGCAGACCCTTCACTGTTATCCATTTCATTTAATTACTCATTTCCATGTCCTGAGTCTGTGAAAAAGCAAATGAATAATAATTCTATTTATTTTAAATTCTCAGACTGAGAAATGCCTAGCATGTAGTGGATATTTGATCAATATTGGTTGAACTAATGAATAAATAGCTAGTTATGACATGCAAAGCTATCAAAGTTCTATATGTAGAACTAGAACTAAATCCCAAGTTTCTAATTTCTCTATCCCAAAGGTGGTCGTTGTTTGTTTTGATGTTGTTGTTTTTGTTTTGTATTTATCAGAAAACATTGCCTAGTGTTTTTGTTTTGTTTTGCACAAACATTTTTAATGTATGTATTCTTTATCCCTCTTTGGAGAAGTATAGTCGGTTGTCCATAGTGTGAAATATTCTCAAACTCAAACTTCTTTTTATTAACTAGGTTAATCCCCCAAAACTTTTACAGTGTCAATTCTGCCACTAGTTACATAAAGGTAATCTTTAATTTGTATTCATTCTGCAGAAGTATGTTACTCAGTTTGAGATATGATGTATTTCTTATTTCTTTTATTCAAGCAAAATTTTGGAAAAAATAACTTATGATCCCTATATAATCATCATTATAACAATACAATTAGATGTGTATGTCAATTGATTACAATGGGAAACTTCTGTTACTTACTGGTAGAAGAAATTATGATATTCTTTATTGATCCAAATTACAGAATGTTGTCTTCTGTAGAAACACAGTTATTGAATAACCTAGGTCTTTATTAGGCTATAGGGTATAAATATAAATACATATATTTTAGCAAATTTTTAGTAACTGTGTTTATATTATTTTAGAGTAGTACATATATACTTAATTACAATGAGGCTCATTTAAATTTCTCTTTTTATGCAAAGCTTTTGCAAATATATTATATATACACTAAAGATAAATATACAGTTTGATGAATTGTCATACACTGAGCACATCTGGGGGATCAGAATCCAGTCAGGAAAAAAAATCACCCCTTAAGCTTCATCATGTCCTTTTCAGGTATTTATTCACCAACCTAGGGGTAATCACTACCCTGACTTCTGACTTCATAGATTAGCTTTGTCTCATTTTAAATTTTATATAATTGGAATCATACAGTATGTATTGATACTTCTAGGAGTCTAGTTTCTTTCACTCAACATTTATTTTTGTGATTCATCTGGGTTGTTGTGTAGTTGTAGTAGTTGTAAATTATTCATTCTCAGTGCTGTATAGTGTTTCATTGCATAAATATAATACAAATTATTTGTTCATTTTATGTCAATATTTTCCAGCTTGGGAATATTAAATATAGTGCTGTATAAACATATGTATACATGCCCTTTGTGAAGATTATACAAGCTTATATTTGGAAAGTTTATATGCAGAAATGTTGGATAAAATATGTACATTTCCATTTTTTGACATACTAAAAAGAACTTAAAATAGATGCATAAACATAATTTTATTAGTGGTACATAAATATTAAAATTTATCTATGTCGTTGCCAACACTTGTTATTCTCTGTCCTTTCCATTGTAATGATTCTGTTTTTGCCTCTCTTTCCATAGAAATAGTGATCAAACCAGGAGATGTTTACAACCATATAGACAGCAGCAGCAGTTAGTTGACTCAAAATCATTTATTTGTTTTATTTCACTTAGTTGGCCAATTTTTTTTACCTATATATTAACCTGGCATATTCTTTAGGGTATCACTGTAACTGCGAAAAGAAGAGTGTAATTATGAATATTCTTTATTTCAGAAATCAGAAAAGACCTTAAATAAAGAAGGCAGTGTTTGACCTTATAACCTTCAGTATGTGAACATCAAATTAAAGAGCAAATGAACAATTCCCTTGTTACTAAAATAATCATGATTAAAAAAAAAGGTTGTAACACAAAGTCCAAAAAAATGTTCATTATGCTTTTACCACTTCTGTTAAATTAGGCCCCAAGAGTGAAATCTGTATGAGGCATACTAAAGCATTTGCCAATCATGAAACAAAAAAATTTTTGCCAGAAGATTCTGGGAAAACTAGATATCAACCTGAAAATTGTATATCCTGCAGAATGTGTCAAATACAAATATCTTATTTATATTAAATTAATGAAAACATTTTTTTCTTATATAAAATTTATCTTATGATTTCTTTCATGAAATCACTAAATACCTCCCAAATTCTATAATTATAATTGAAGCTACTCCTTTTACTTTTTAGTGTGATCAATAAATTTTATTTGATATGTTTTCAATAGATTGTTACATGGCCAAAAATGTGATATTTATAAAACTATTCAGCATGCCAACACAGTTCTCTTCAGTCAAAATTGGCAAAAGATATTATAACAGTCATGCGTGATCTAAATTACAGATATTGTTTCTTATATAAGCACAGGCACTTGATTAATAAAAGGTTTTGATTATTAGAGTATCAGGGCAAAATCTTTAATATGTATGTTGAGAGAGCTTTTGGCAAGTTTTTATGGAAATAATTCCAAATGACTTCCTTCCAGTTGATTCATTGTATATTATGGAAATATAAAGTCCCATATTTAAGTAATTAAATTTCAAACATCTCATGTTCCATAATTTAATTAATATTTAGTCAGGATTTATTACATTCAAGTAACTGTGCAAAGTGTTATCTGTGCAAGGGATAATCTTTCCTGAGAAAATAATATTAATTTTAAAAAGGATTGGTACCATACCTAAAACAATTGTCCTTTTATTTATTTAATGTCAGTTTCTACTGCTTTGTTAATAATTGTAAATCATTCCATGACTTTATCTTTTTACATTTTTAAGCACTTAAAATATTTGGATCTGTCATTAATTTTTAGACACAATTATTTTATATATTTAGAAAATTGGAAATTACAGTGAGGATTTATGGAAACACAATGAATACTTAGAACACTACAAAGCTATGAGGAAAGGTTTTGTGGGTTTTGGGGGGTTTTGGGCAAAGTTTTTAGGGAAGTTGTAAATAACAGGCAATATTTATTATCCTTTGCAGATTCAAGTAAGGGACAAAGTTAAGTGCTCAGTGTGGGAAGCAGTGATCTTGGTTGGTCCTTTCAGCTGAATCTAAACCCACTATCTAAAATCACTGTCAGTATCAATGCCTTCCAAAAAGCAGATTTATAATATAAAATATTTTTGAAGAAAAACAGCTGATTCATTTCATAGCTTCAGAACAAATTCGGAGAATTTCAGTAAATCTCTCATCTGTCTTCCCCTGTGTTTTCTCTGATAACATGTCCAATATCAGGAGACTGAACTTCTCATTGCTTACTAAGCTAGCACTTTAATGGAAATTATGTGTAATTAAAATAACATATACTTTTTTTAGTGGAGAGAAAATTATCTCTTTCTCTACAAATTCTTATAGTACAAATGATTATCAGCATGAGCACGTGTGGGTGCGCACGCATGCACGCACCTGTGTGTGTGTGTGTGTGTGTGTAAAAGGAAGGTGAAACAGCAGGGGGCAAAGGGCCTAAAGAAAACGGTCTGTTCTCAGTGAAAAATGTCAAAGGGTTGGACATTATCAACCATTTTATCCAAACAGCAAAAGTACATTTATGCGTTTACTATCTATCACCTTTCATGTCTCTTCTTTACCATTTTTATAAATAAGATATTACAGCTTTAAATTACTGGTTGAAGGAACACTTTTTTGACCATTGAAATTTCAGGAATTTGGTTCTCCTATTTCAATGAAGTGTGGTCACTCTAACAAATGTCTCCTATGTAGGTTTCAGTGTTCCTTTGAGATTAGAAAAAGCTTTGGCAGACAAACATCAAATGAAATATGATATCCAGGCAGTCAATCTTGTCTGACCTTCATTCCCACATGGTCATGATAATTATTAAACAATTAGGCCTTTGTTTTACAACAAAGCATTTTCTTAAAAGTACAGGTTTACTGCATCTCTATATTGGTCAAATTTTAAACTATTTACCAATGACGTTTTGACTTTCATATTTTTGAGCAATTTTGGTCATAATCTGGTCTACCACAATTCTCTTTCTCTGGCTCTGTCTCTCTCCCTCTCCCTCTCCCTCTCTAATGGTACATTGCAATTCTCAAAGTTCTTCTAGATTGACTAAAATCACAAGCTCAAGAGGTCAGTTCAGATAATTCAGTCAATGCTTTACTCTTTTATATGTATTTTTATAAACTCTGAAGCAAGTATTTTCACTGAATTTTATGTTCTGGGTTATTAGAAACTAGAAACCATACAATACAAATGACAGAGTATTATGGAAAACCATTTATGTTAGAAAAATAGAGAAATTAATGTAAATTTAGATTGCAACAAATATTAATATGGTATGAAATAAGAATTAAATTTGCTATACTGCTTACTTGGATTGGCCCACTTCTAACTAAAATTTCATAATTCTGATAATATGTTCACTCTACTTCATAGATTAGGGAAATTCAAATATAAGATGTGAGAACCACTAACTTAGATAAACACTTTGATTTGATATTGCAATACTAAGGATTAAAGAAATGCAGATCCAAGAGACAATTTCTGGTATATTCTTTCATGCACATGTACTTGCATTAGTATTTCAGTTTCATCTTTCAACCTTTTTTTCTGCTTTTGATATTAATTTAAAAAAATGCTGGTAAGCATTGCTTTAGAAGGACGTATGTAAGGAATGTTCTCATCATAAGGACATTTTTTTCTTTTATTTTGTATCTATATGAAATGATGGATGTTCACTAAACTTACGGTGGTAATCATTTCATGATATATAAGTCAAATCATTATGCTGTATAACAAACTTATACAGTGCTGTATGTCAATTATATCTCAATAAAACTGTAAAAAATAACCCAGTTACTCTCTATAATCCACAAAAATCTTAGGAATTGTCAGTATTAGATATCAATGGAATTGAAAGTAAAGGTGAACCTAAACACTGAATAATTGAAAGTCTGTCTAAAAAGCAACTCAGTTGTTAGGTATATATACCACTCTGTGCAATACCTAGGCAGCAGATTAGAGGTTCTTTTGCAGGAGAGCGTAAAACAGCCAGTCAATAGGCAAATTACAGTCCAGGGTACTGTGGTGATAACAAAGTGGTTAAGGGACGCTTACATATTGAATCACGAGATCCTCAGATGTTTTAATCCACAGAGTTCCCAGAACTTTGTCAGTTTAGCTTAACATGTTACCACATCTAATATGGGATAAGTCTTCTTTGGGAAACCTAAACACACCAAGAGCTAAAATCTATAGACACTGAAGTCAGGGAATCCCCGGTGAAATGGCTTATCCAGATCTTACTACCATGAAGTTCACATTTGACAATCCCTATTTATGCATGTAGAGCTTCTGATAACTTTTGTTTAGACCTTTCCTGGATATTGTTATATAAAACATATATAGACATATATAGGCAGGGAATATCATATTTAATGGAAAAACAGGTAAACAGTAATTGTTCTTTTAGAAAACACGTTTAAACATCATTTGCTTATATTTATTTTATTAATATCCTAGTATTAGTATGCTTAAAGAAGATGAAGGAGGAAGAAAGAGGAGAAGAAAGAGAAGAGAACAGGGAAAATAAAATAACAGCAACCCTTTTCGGACAATGTGATAGGAATATTTTATCTTATTATTTGCTCACGTCAAGAGTAGATGTTAAAATCATATCAGGTTTTGCTTGGGCCAGTATTTTTAAAAAGCCACACACCTGATAAAACGGGACATCTCATAGTAAGGGTTATACAGAGTGAAAGTTTTTTCAAAGTAGTAATTTATAACTTTTGGTCAAACTTTTTTTTTTTCAAATACAGATTTAGGTGTATTTTCAAATACATGCAGTACTCTGGTGGAAATAAAAGCTTCACTAATAAAAAAAGAAGTAAACACACTTGATAGCTATCTCTATTATCATTAAATTTGTGATATAAAACACTTTGATCTAATCAGTTAAAAAGTTTAACGCAAGCAACATTTCTGTAATTTAGTAAGACATGAATTAATTTTTTAATGGTTACGATTTTTATTTTAACAATAACCTATTTTTGTTTGTTTTCTTTTAAATATATTTATGAGAACTAAGAGGTGGCTTTTAAGGTATCGTACTTATGAACACAGTATCTATACTATTTATACTAGAAAATTCTTGAAATAGGTTTTATTATGTCTGAACAACCTTCTAGGCACATTAGGATATATTAATCAGAAAAGAACATAATGATTATGGATGACTTACCTTTCATCTGCACTTGTTCTTACTATGGCCATGTAACTTTCTAATTTTGATGGACTATATGTTAAGTTTGAGTGAACAATTTCAATTTCAGTATACTGAGAAATAGCATGGATTGCTACATAAATATGACCCTGGGTAAATAACTTACTGATTATTACTTCCCAATTTCTCTGACATGAAACTTAACATACTACTGCAAAGGACAAGCTAAATTGATCAAGTTTTTGTTGTTGTTGTTTTGTGTTTTGTGGGGGTTTTTTTGTTTGTTTTTTTAGTAGTAAGAAATATACACTGAATACTTACTATACCTTTGGGTTATGAAATAGAAACTGACATTTATTTAATACTTAACACTTTATAAAACTCCTCTTACACATATCTTTTAATTGTTAGGTACATTATGAAAAGACTGTTTCCCTTTAGTGGTTCTACTCTCTTGAGAAGAAAATGTTGGTATTATTGATATTATTTAGAGAAGAGGGCACTTTGGGTGTTTAGATATCAGAGGTAAGTCCCAAAGAATCTTGTATGGTGATTTCATGAGAATAAAATTGGCCATGTAGCATATGTACAATAAATTATAGCAGAGATATAGAAACAAAGAGAAATAAAATACTTTTTAAAAATCTTCATTAATTTCCATACAAGAAGTGATTTAAAGGGAACACTAAACTACAAGAATAATGTATACATTTCAGTTGAGGGAAAGAAAGATAGCTGTTCATGGCATAGAATCAACACCGATTCTTGGTATATAGATGACATGTTCTTTACTGGCTCCTTTTTTGCCATGTTGCTTTCTATGGATTCTATACACAGCTATGTTGTACGGAACTGGAGAGCAGAAGGTGAGCCTTATTGTGTGAATAAAAATGTGTCTTTTGGTTACAAGTACAGGAAAGAGTAAGATGTCAGTTCCCTCTGAGATGAGGAAGAATGCCAGTTGAATAATTTCATGGACTCTTTTTGTGTCCAAAAGGTTTCATATCATGCCTTTCTGTGTCACTTCAGGGAAACTAAGAGACATTAAACTTTGTTGAATTCTCTTTTTTTGAATAGCTATGTTAACTGTACATTTGAAACTCCAGATTGGACCATGATCTACATAGATAACTCTAGACTTTTTAAGGCAAGAAAAATTCCTTCACTTATTTCAAAAGATCCCATTATAACCCCTATAAAAACAGTTCAATCCCTGAAGCATGAAATTTGATTGCCAACTCATCTACTTACATTGCTCCCTACACAGTATCATGATAATGTATCCTTGAATTTTAGTGAGAGATTTATTTCCACTGCAGATTAAAAACCAGCTATTCCCTTCAGAAACACATTTGCCACTATCTTTTTAGATTAGAGAGAACTTTGTTACTAGCATTTAATGTTGCTGCATCTGGATACAAGTTTGTTTATGCGTTTGGAAACCAGGAATACCACAATTATACTTTCTGGAATTTGTAAAACTCCACAGAACACAGAGCTATTTGTAGAACTGCACAGCATCCCCAAGAAACATATGAATATCGTATTTGTGCAACAAAAATGGATCTTTTGTATTGTGTCCACATTGATAAGTCTACTCTGGTCCTAGTCGTGAAAATCTAAGCCTGCAGATGCAAATTCAAATATATATGGTTTAAACTGGGACTAGTTTGCCTACCTTCTTCACTAGAGGAAAAAAAAAACCTTTTTTTTTTTTTTCAAGTGTAAGAATAGAAACCATTGTTAATGGTGCACACACCCAGAATAATCAGCCACCTTGAATTTGTAGCAGAAGAGATTTGTATTTGCCCACAGGAAGAGACTGGAAGTTTTCAAGACTCTGTATTTCTCCATTACTGATAATTGGTGAATAATTTGGTAGAAAGTTAAAAGACAAACACATATCACTGACACTAAATCTTGAATTATTAGAATGACTTTATATTGACTCGGTCACATATCAAAGTGTTTATAAAAGTAAATTATGATAGTAAACTGATATAGCAAATTGATAGCATGTCTGCAGATAAGAAAAATAGAATTAAACAAAGGAAATGTTGAATTTGGTACTCTGACTGTACACCTTTACAAGATACAAAACTGCAAAGAAAATGTGACCTTTACTCAGTAAGTTTGCTATTGATTGTATTACACATGATATAGTTCCAAAATTTTTTTTTGTATTTATCGTAAGATTAAGGAAATGAGTAAATACACTGATGCTCTTGAGAAACAGCACTTTCACTATGGGAGAAAGACAAATACATATGTCAAATGTGGGGGCAGGGGGAGGGCACTGTACTTTTAGATTAGAATTTGAACTACCTGTTCCAATTCCATATTACAAAATTCAACACCTATTCATGATAAAAACTCTCAGAAGACCAGACATAGAAGAGAATGTCCTTAACTTGAAAAATGGTATCTAGGAAACACAGCAAATTTATTCTTAATTGTTAAAGGTTGAATGTTTCCCAGGAATATCAGGAACAAGGCAGGGTTTTTCCTAGAGTTCCTAGTTACTGGAATAAAAACAAACAAGAAACCTAAATAAAACCCTGAAAATTAAAGAGGAAAATTTATAAGCAATATGATATTGCCAGTAGAATATTTTGAATTAGTAAAAAGATACCAGAATTTAAAAACTATTTTAGCAAGGTTATAGGATGCAAAGTAAAAACATAAAAATCAGTTATATCTCTGAACTCTAGACATGAATAATTAGAAAATAAAATAAAATTAAAACAATTTCATTTACAATAGCATCAAGAAGTGTGAAATACTTAGGAATAAATTTGACAAAATATGTGAAAGACCTGTACCCTGAAAATTACAAAACACAGCTGAGGCAAATCAAAACTAAATAAATGCAGAGTTATACCATATAAATGGATTGGAAGGCTCAATATTATTATAATATAAATTCTTCTCAAATTTATCTATAGATTCAGTGCTATCTAATTACAAAATCACAGTGGATTTTTAAATAGAAATTGAGAAGTTAATTCTAACTATATTTGCAAATACAAAAGACCTACAAGTCAAAGTATATTTAGAAAATAACTGAGTTGAAGGACTTATACTTCAGAATTTCTAATTTACTATAAAACAACAGTAATAAATGCAGTATGATATTTACATAAAGATAAATGAATAGATCAATGGAACAGAATTAGACTGATACATATATACCAATTGATTTTTGACAAAGATGCCAAGGTATTCAGTGGGGAAAGGATAGTCTTTCAACTAGAAATGCTGGAATGGTATTTGGTCACAGTGCCACATAGTTACCACTGGACAGATCTGAGAGAAAGAAAATATGAATTATAAAATAAGGTAAGATCTATGATAAAGATAAAAACTATACTCCTGAACCCTGCTTATAGAAACAGAATAAAATATTGCTGGTAACAAAGTGAAAGAACGTTGAATCAAAGATTTTAAAAAGTGATGTGAAACTCTTCTTCATACTTCTTTGGTATTTAGAAAGGAGTATTACAAAAAGGAGTTAAACATAGATTAAGAGAAATAGAAGCAAATCTGGACTTTAAAAGTAGACAGAATAATAAATCACTTTGCAGTCAATTGCTAGTTCATTAAATACAAAGTCAACTTATAGCATATATTATGCAGTATCTTACAGCTTCTTCCACAGTTATTTTAAGTCTGTATTTCAGTAGAAGCTCAGAGCCTATTGCTAAATTCTTGAGCGCCTAAGGGCATATTTTGTGCACCATGTCTGTTGTTTTTCATAGTTTTGATAGGGATTTTAAAAGTATATATAGGATTTTTCGTAGTTTTGATAGAGCTCTTCATTAGCTCTAGGAGAGAAAGGCGTCTTTTTTTTTCCAAGTTAAATTCATAGCGTACTCAGAGACTGAATACATTGATACTGCATGCAATGTCTTAGAACAGGGGAAGGGAGGCATTAATTACAAGAAAGTGTAATTCTAAATAAAATAATTTCTTTGTCACTATTTTAAAATGACTACTGAAGAGTAGTTCCTAACACAACTTCTCCAGAAGTTATGCTAAAATTCCTGTGAAGACAGACGAAAAATAAAAGAAAACTGAACAGTGAAGAGACTTTTATTTCTGGGAAGATGGAGTAGATATCTTTTCCCTTTTATTCCCACTATATAGATAAAATGCCTGAACATTGTGTATAAAACAAACAAGATTTTGAAAGGCAGGGAGAAGAAAATAACCAACTAGGACTTCAGAATCTGAGGAACAACCTGCGGGAATTTCCCTGGATTTTCCTTTTTTCTCATATAGCCCATAGCAATTCCTGGAGAAGCCAGCGACCTGGAAATGCTAACAGTTACAGACAAAAAAAAAAAAAGCTCCTAGGAAACCCTGCTGTCTTTAGGCACACAAATCTTTAAAAAAAAATAACTGCTCCACTCCAGATAAACAATATAAAATAACTATGGCACACCACCCCCACCAGAAGACAGAGAATCCAGACTTCCACCGTCACTAGGTTGTAGCTTCCATTCCAGAGTGGTGTCAGAGAAGGAAGAATGGAAATCAAGAACATTCATCACCAAGCAAGGGTTCTCCCTCTGCAGCGTCAGGGGAGACTATCTGGAGAGCCTGGAAGTCCCCACCTGGAGGTAGTGAGGTACTTCACACCATCCTCCCTGAGGCGGTATCAGAGGTGGCCTAGCGCAGAGTCAGGATTTTCATCAACTTTCAGCTGCAGTGAGTGCACTCTTCACTTCTGAAGCGTCAATGGAGCCGTGTGGGAAGCAGCAACGAGACACTCATTGCACAAACAGCCAAGGTAGTATTAGTGAAGGCATAGTGAAGAGCCTGAACCTGACTCCAGGTCTAGTTGTAGCAAAGGGCCCCTTTCCCTCAGAGGCAAAACAGAGAACCTGGACTTTTTCCCCCACCTGGCAGTAACAAGGTGGCAGCACCCTTCCCCAGCTGGAGCAGTGCCAGAAATAGGTGGCTAAGACACAAGATTTAAGTAAGATCCAGAGTCTTGTAGCAGATTACTTAAATTGTTCAAATTTCAGTCAAGGTCACTTATTATTTTTAAGAACCAGGGAGATCTCAAATAAATGAGAAAAGATAACAGATGCTGACACTAAGAAAAAAATGGAAATTAGAATTATCTCAAGGACTGTAATATCAGCTATCAATAAAATGCTTCAGTGAAAATTACGAACATATTTTAAATAAATAAAATATACAAAGCTTCAGAAAAGAAATATAAGATATAGAGAAGAATAAAATGGGAATTGTAGAACTGAAAAAATACAGTAACTTAAATTTTAAAAATTCAGTGAGTAGGCTCAACAGCAGAAGTGAAAGAAAAGAGGAGAGAATCATTGAACTTGATGATTTAACAATAGAAAGCACACAATCTGAATGACATGGTAAGCAAAGATATGAGTAAGCACAGTGTTTCCCTTTTCTTCTTGAGTTTTTGAAATTTTGTTTGACAGTTGAAGGAAAAATCATCATAATGTCTGATGTGGTTCTAAATGTGTGTAGAAAGAAATTTTAAAAATAATTCTATTATAAATGGGAGAGGGTAAAGCCACGTAAAGAGATATCATGTTTTTATAGGTCACATGAACTGGTAAAATGACTACAATAATAGACTGTGATAAGTCATGCATGTATAATGTAATTCTAACAAATTCTAAAATATGTTTATTTAGCCCATAGAAAAATAAAGAAAAAAGCAGTGAAATGAAAAACAAAGAGAATAATGAGAAAACATATCAATACAGATGATATTTGGGTCCATAAAACAATATTCAACACATTTAAAAGAATTGAAATCATGCAGAATTTTTCTCTTAACCACAATGGAATCAAACTGTAAATCAATAAGTGAAGGATTAACAGAAAATCCCCAAACAGCTGAAAAGACTCTTCTAAATAATCCACAAGCTAAGAGAATAAAAGGGGAATAAAAAAATTACATTGAACTGAATGAAGATGAAAATATAACATCAAAATTTGGGGGGGCAGAGCTGAACTAGTGCTGAGATGGAAATTTATAGCATTAAATTCTTACTTTAGAAAAGGGGGAAAGTCTCAAAACAATGTTCTAAGTTTCTCCCTCAAGAAAGTAGGTGAGAGAGCAAAATAAACCCAAAGCAAGCAGAAGAAATGAAACAGTAAAGTAAGAACTGATATCCATGAAACTGAAGCAGATGAAAATAGAGAAAAATCTTTAGCTCAAAATAATCTTTACACTAAAGTGGTGTATTTTGAGGTGGAATATTCTGCTACCCTCCATTAGACATATATGTCAATTAAACAAGAGAATGCTTGTAAATATCCCCAAACAAGTATGGCCAAGTGCTATTTGCAAAGACGTGAAGCAATTCAATGGTAGAAGGGTAGTTTTTTGAAAAAAATGGTGCTGGAGCAGTTGTATATCCATAAGCAAAAAAATGAACCTAGACTTAAACTCACACCTCATACAATGATAACTTAAAGTGGATTATATATTTACATATAAAACGTAAATTATAAAACTTTTAGAAGATGACAGAGGGAGAAAAATCTTTGGGACCTAGGTCTTGAAAAAGAGTTCCTAGGCTTGACACCAAGTACACCATTTGTAAGTAGAAATTTGGCGGAATTAAATTTCATGACAATTAAAAACTTTTGCTCTGGAAAGATCCTGTTAAAAGATGAAAAGGCAAGCTACAGCTAGGCGAAAATATTTGCCAACTTATCTGACAAGGGACCAGTATCCAGAAAATATAAAGAATTTTCAAAACTCAATAGTAAGAACTGTAGGATAGTAGAACTCCACTATATTTTCTCTGAATTCTCTGAAAATCGAGTTAAAAATGCCTACAGTGAAACTTGATTTTAATGATTAACAATAATATATGTGCAATGCTGCAAAAATAGGTTGTTATCCAGTTCAGTTGTTTTTCTGTTTTTTCAAATAACAATAATGCTCTGTGTTACCTTTGAACAAATACTAAAATACATAAAAAGTCATTAGGAAACATTAACGTAATACTTTATTTTTAATATCTGGTAGAACTGAAATATCTTTCTTGTAGCCATCCAATATAAACCCCAGAAGTAACCGTAATTAAAAATTGTGTGCATTTTTGTTTCACATATGTTGTTACACATTTTGCAGGAATGTATAACGTCAAATAAAAGGGTTTCCAGACTTTTATTTTAAAATATACACTGAATGGTTAGTCATAAATATAGATTCTTCAAAAGTTATGCTAAAACTTCCATGAAGACTCAATAAAAATGAAAATTTAAAGTGTAAGTATTTCAACTATAGTCAGCCTTCCGTTTTCAGGTGTTCCGCACACAGGCGAATACAGAGGGCATTTTGGTATCCGTGGGCATCCTAGAACCAATCCACCATGGATATCAAGGGGCAACTGTAATTGATTAATCATACATATGTATAGTTACATATTTTAAATAAACATCTTTATTTATCTTATATTTATATATGTATGTATGTATGACATTTTTATTCAATTAATATATAATTTACCACTTCCCTGGTTAGTGCATATGGATCTACTTACTTCTTTTTACTGGCTACATGATTTTCTAATAAATGGATATATCCTATTTTATTTATCCATCCCCTTGGCTTCTTTGCAGTGTATACAAATGGTGTTATAATAAACATTCTAATATATTACCTCTACAAATACACTGAGGCTGAATCTTCATAAGTGATTTTGAATTTTATACCTAGTCAAGTAGATTTATTTTTTTATTTTTTATTTTTTTATTTTTTGGCTGTGTTGGGTCTTCGTTTCTGTGCGAGGGCTTTCTCTAGTTGCGGCAAGCGGGGGCCACTCTTCATCGCGGTGCGCGGGCCTCTCACTATCGCAGACTCTCTTGTTGCGGAACACAGGCTCCAGACGCGCAGGCTCAGCAATTGTGGCTCACGGGCCTAATTGCTCCACGTCATGTGGGATCTTCCCAGACCAGGGCTCGAACCCATGTCCCCTGCATTGGCAGGCAGATTCTCAACCACTGTGCCACCAGGGAAGCCCCAAGTAGATTTTTAAGCAATAAAATCATAGAAATATATTTTTACATATGCTGGGTCTCACAAAACCTGCCATCCATGTGCCATGTTTAAAAATAATTTTAAAATAGTTAAAAGTAGAAAGGAGAAAGACATACCTTATTATAGATTTTTAAGACTACCTATAATTGTAATTCTTTTTAAGGAATTAAGGAATTACATTATTTAATGTTAAATTAACAACAATATTAGAAACAAAATTAATTTAGCAGCTTCTTGGTAAACAATTAATGGAAGAATACATTCTTAATATTTTAAAAAAATTGTCTCAAACCAAAAACCTGTATTGTATTGACTAGTAAATCGTAGAGTCATTCCCATTAAATTCAATACAAGAATGGCATTTTTACCTTTTATCATTGGAAGTTGATACAAATTCAATAAGGAAATCAAGATATAAACGTTAGAAACAGGCAAATCAATATATTGTCGATTTCAGATGGTATTTGTACAGCATGACAAACTATATCAGTTGTATCAGTTGAAAAACTGTAGAATTCTATCAAGTTTTTGGTTACAGAAGACAAGAATGCAATGGTTTATAATATAATGGCAATAATAACTTAGAAAATATAATGAAAAATAGCTATTTACAAGAACTATTGGAGTTTAAGTGGGTCCAGTATGTAATGCCATTCTTTTCTCCACCTGACTTTTTGATATATAAGACATAAAACAAAGACATTGAATGGATAGAGTATGAACATCAGCCTTATCACTAAGATGATGTTTAAAAAATGAGATGAATCCGAAGGAAATTGGTCTTCTTAAAATAGTGAACCCAAGAATTAAAGAGCCTTACAACCTAAAATAGTGCTGGTTCTCTGCACGCCTCCCAACATGTTGGCTTGCCCCTGTAAAATGTAGTCTGGAGGATTACAGCAGAACATGCTGGCTCTATGGACAGTTCATTCCCAAGAGGCAATGGAGAAGAATTCTTGGATGATTGCACCAAGTTTCCCCTTGCAAAATCATCAGTCAGATTAAGTCACTCCTCTTCAAGTTAAGCTTAAGGGACAGAAAGGAAAAAGAAGTGAAATGCTAGTGGAGCTTCTTCCATTTGGAAGGAAACAATAGAATGTGAGGGAGAAGCAATCCAAACCAACAATAAGCAAGCATAGGAATATACTGTATAGGATAGGTATGTTTTGTGTAGTATAGATATGAAGACATCTATAACAGTTGAGAGGAAAAAAATAATTTGATTAAATGTTGAGAATTATCTAGTGTTTCTTGAGGGAAAGCATTTATTATAATGCTGTTACATCCCCAATAGGATGTCCAATAGGACATTGCTTTCAGTTAACTCTGTGGTATGTCTGGTTTAGCATTTAGTCTGCCATCTCTGAAGAATGACCTTTCTGCCACTTACATGTACTGGCTGCAAAGCAGTTTGAATTGGGCCCTAGGTCAGCACCCAACATGTGAAGTAGAATCATGAGACATTTTTGTAAATTGTTCTCCAATTTTGAGTTATTTCACACTTCTGATTTAGAGATTGCATTAAGTAGTATATTTTAATAGAAACCATCATTTAAAAATAGTGTATATGCTTTTATTTTCCTCTGCCTTCCTGCAGTGCTATATGATAAAAAATTACAGGGCTTAATTATATATTTAAACTGAATGATCAGAAGGTCTTGCTTGAGCAAAGAAAAACAATTAGGGTTATATTAATCAATGGAAATATCAGTATGCTTTAAAAATTACAATTCTTGGTGGAAAGTTCAAGATAACTCTAACTTCAGCTAGTTGGAACACTTAAAAATATTGAGAAATAAATGCATCTGATTGAACTGGAGTCGTACTTCATTGACTGAGCGTGGAAGAGAAAGCAATCAATGCTTAGATGCTTACCACAGTTGTGGGAGTTGTTGAGTATTCTGTCTCTGACTTGGGAAATATATCTAATTAAGGGAAGTTTGCCTTAACGATTTGCCTTAGGATCACAATTAGTGGAGACCTCTAGGGACTGCGGTTTCTACTTAGGGTCTTCCAATTTGACTACATTGCTCTCCAATATAGGAAATTAATGAAAGCTTCATGAAAAAGATACATTGTCTGCTCTACTGAATCAGTTCCTTCTAAGACTATGTTTCCCTTCTTAAATATTTAAGTGCCTTTCTACATCTTAAAAGGAAAAGTTTCACAAATACTTCTATTTATGTATTAAAAGGAAAAGTTTCACAAATACTTCTATTTATGTATAAAGTATGGCTTTTTCATTTTAAGTTATGACAGATGGCAGCTGTCTTTAATGGCCAATGTGAAGATTAATGATTGCCTAGAGGTTCATTTTTTATTCAAAAAATTTTTGACAGCCAACTAGGCAAACTGATTTTTCATAGAAGAAGGGCAACATGGTGTTCATCTAACTCATGTTTTCAATGGTAATGTGTGTTATATAATAGTACTTTATATAATATACATTGAAAAAATTGTGATAGGCAGCTTATAAAATGGCTCCTAGTGATCCCCATGTCTTGGTATTCACAAATTTCGTTATCTGCTCTCCATGAGAGTAGACTGTGTCTACTGATACACTTTTTTTCTTTTTTTAACATCGTTATTGGACTATAATTGCTTTACAATGGTGTGTTGGTTTCTGCTTTATAACAAAGTGAATCAGTTATACATATACATATGTCCCCATATCTCTTCCCTCTTGCATCTCCCTCCCTCCCGCCCTCCCTATGCCACCCCTCTAGGTGGTCACAAAGCACCGAGCTGATCTCTCTGTGCTATGTGGCTGCTTCCCACTAAGTATCTATTTTATGTTTGGTAGTGTATATATGTCCATGCCACTCTCTCACTTTGTCCCAGCTTACACTTCCCCCTCCTCGTATCCTCAAGTCCATTCTCTAGTAGGTCTATGTCTTTATTCCCGTCTTGCCCCTAGGTTCTTCATGACCTTTTTTTTTTTTTTTTTTTTAGATTCCATATATATGTGTTAGCATACAGTATTTGTTTTTCTCTTTCTGACTTACTTCACTCTGTATGACAGACTCTAGGTCCACCCACCTCACTACAAATAACTCAATTTCGTTTCCTTTTATGGCTGAGTAATATTCCATTGTATATATGTGCCACATCTTCTTTATCCATTCATCTGTTGATGAACACTTAGGTTGTTTCCATGTCCTGGCTACTGTAAATAGAGCTGCAATGAACATTTTGCTACATGACTCTTCTTGAATTATGGTTTTCTCAGGGTATATGCCCAGTAGTGGGATTGCTGGGTCGTATGGTAGTTCTATTTTTAGTTTTTTAAGGACCCTCCATAATGTTCTACATAGTGGCTGTATCAATTTACATCCCCACCAACAGTGCAAGAGGGTTCCCTTTTCTCCACACCCTCTCCAGCATTTATTGTTTGTAGATTTTTTGATGATGGCTATTCTGACCGGTGTGAGATGATATCTCATTGTAGTTTTGATTTGCATTTCTCTAATGATTAATGACATTGAGCATTCTTTCATGTGTTTGTTGGCAATCTGTATATCTTCTTCGGAGAAAAGTCTATTTAGGACTTCTGCCCATTTTTGGATTGGGATGTTTGTTTTTTTGATATTGAGCTGCATGAGCTGCTTGTAAATTTTGGAGATTAATCCTTTGTCAGTTGCTTCAATTGCAATTGTTTTCTCCCATTCTGAGGGTTGTCTTTTCATCTTGTTTATGGTTTCTTTTGCTGTGCAAAAGCTTTTAAGGTTCATTAGGTCCCATTTGTTTATTTTTGTGTTTATTTCCATTTCTCTAGGAGGTGGGTCAAAAAAGATCTTGCTGTGATTTATGTCATAGAGTGCTCTGCCTATGTTTTCCTCTAAGAGTTTGGTAGTGTCTGGCCTTACATTTAGGTCTTTAATCCATTTTGAGTTTATTTTTGTGTATGGTGTTAGGGAGTGTGCTAATTTCATTCTTTTACATGTAGCTGTCCAGTTTTCCCAGCACCACTTATTGAAGAGGCTGTCTTTTCTCCACTGTATATTCTTGCCTCCTTTATCAAAGATAAGGTGACCATATGTGCATGGGTTTAACTCTGTGCTTTCTATCCTGTTCCGTTGACCTATATTTCTGTTTTTGTGCCAGTACCATACTGTCTGGATTACTGTAACTTTGTAATATAGTCTGAAGTCAGGGAGCCTGATTCCTCCAGCTCTGTTTTTCTTTCTCAAGATTGCTTTGGCTATTCGGGGTCTTTTGTGTTTCCATAGAAATTGTGAAATATTTTGTTCTAGTTCTGTGAAAAATGCCAGTGGTAGTTTGATGGGGATTGCATTGAATCTGTAGATTGCTTTGGGTAGTATAGTCATTTTCGCAATGTTGATTCTTCCAATCCAAGAACATGGTATATCTCTCCATCTATTTGTATCATCTTTAATTTCTTTCATCAGTGTCTTATAATTTTCTGCATACAGGTCTTTTGTCTCCTTAGGTAGGTTTATTCCTAGATATTTTATTCTTTTTGTTGCCATGGTAAATGGGAGTGTTTTCTTAACTTCACTTTCAGATTTTTCATCATTAGTGTATAGGAATGCAAGAGATTTCTGTGCATTAATTTTTTATCCTGCTACTTTACCAAATTCATTGATTAGCTCTAGTAGTTTTCTGGTATCATCTTTAGGATTCTCTATGTATAGTATCATGTCATCTGCTAACAGTGACAGCTTTACTTCTTTTCCGATTTGGATTCTTTTTATTTCTATTTCTTCTCTGATTGCTGTGGCTAAAACTTCCAAAACTATGTTGAATAGTAGTGGTGAGAGTGGGCAACCTAGTCTTGTTCCTGATCTTAGTGGAAATGATTTCAGTTTTTCACCATTGAAGACAATGTTGGCTGTGGGTTTTTCATATATAGCCTTTATTATGTTGCGGAAAGTTCCCTCTATGCCTACTTTCTGGAGGGTTTTTATCATAAATCGGTGTTGAATTTTGTCAAAAGCTTTCTCTGCATCTATTAAGATGATCATATGGTTTTTCTCCTTCAATTTGTTAATATGGTGTATCACATTGATTGATTTGTGTATACTGAAGAATCCTTGCATTACTGGGATAAACTCCACTTGATCATGGTGCATGATCCTTT
Source organism: Eubalaena glacialis (assembly GCF_028564815.1). Taxonomy (NCBI): domain Eukaryota; kingdom Metazoa; phylum Chordata; class Mammalia; order Artiodactyla; family Balaenidae; genus Eubalaena; species Eubalaena glacialis. The sequence continues at coordinate 23,292,290 of NC_083727.1, forward strand.
TAATGTGCTGTTGGATTCTGTTTGCTAGTATTTTGTTGAGGATTTTTGCATCTATGTTCATCAGTGATATTGGCCTGTAGTTTTCTTTCTTTGTGACATCTTTGTGTGGTTTTGGTATCAGGGTGATGGTGGCCTCATAGAATGAGTTTGGGAGTGTTCCTCCCTCTGCTATATTTTGGAAGAGTTTGAGAAACATAGGGGATAGCCCTTCTCTAAATGTTTGATAGAATTCGCCTGTGAAGCCATCTGGTCCTGGGCTTTTGTTTGTTGGAAGATTTTAAATCACAGTTTCAATTTCAGTGTTTGTGATTGGTCTGTTTGTATTTTCTGTTTCTTCCTGGTTCAGTCTTGGAAGTTGTGCATGTCTAAGAATTTGTCCATTTCTTCCAGGTTGTTCATTTTATTGGCATATAGTTGCTTGTAGTAATCTCTCATGATCCTTTGTATTTCTGCAGTGTCAGTTGTTACTTCTCCTTTTTCATTTATAATTCTATTGATTTGTGTCTTCTCCCTTTTTTTCTTGATGAGTCTGGCTAACGGTTTGTCAATTTTGTTTATCTTCTCAAAGAACCAGGTTTTAGTTTTATTGATCTTTGCTATCGTCTCCTTCATTTCTTTTTCATTTATTTCTGATCTGATCTTTATGATTTCTTTCCTTCTGCTAACATTGGGGTTTTTTTGTTCTTCTTTCTCTAATTTCTTCTTCTTTTTTTTTAAATGGTTTCCACCCTTAAATTTTTTTTATTTTTAATAATGTTTTTTTTTATCTTTAGAATTTAATGTTTATTTATTTATTTATTTATTTTTGGCTGTGTTGGGTCTTTGTTTCTGTGTGAGGGCTTTCTCTAGTTGTGGCAAGCGGGGGCCACTCCTCATCACGGTGCGCGGACCTCTCACTATCGCGGCCTCTCTTGTTGCGGAGCACAGGCTCCAGATGCGCAGGCTCAGTAATTGTGGCTTGCGGGCTTAGTTGCTCCGCGGCCTGTGGGATCTTCCCAGGCCAGGGCTCGAACCCGTGTCCCCTGCATTAGCAGACAGATTCTCAACCACTGAGCCACCAGGGAAGCCCCCCTTTCTCTAATTTCTTTAGGTGTAAGATTAGGTTGTTTATTTGAGATGTTTCTTGTTTCTTAAGGTAGGATTTTATTGCCATAAACTTCCCTCTTAGAACTGCTTTTGCTGCATCCCATAGGTTTTGGGTCATCGTGTTTTCATTGTCATTTGTTTCTAGGTATTTTTTGATTTCCTCTTTGATTTTTTCAATGATCTCTTGGTTATTAAGTAGGGTATTGTTCAGCTTCCATGTGTTTCTATTTTTTACAGATTTTTTTCCTGTAATTGATATCTAGTCTTATAACGTTGTGGTCAGAAAAGATACTTGATATGATTTCAATTTTCTTAAATTTATCAAGGCTTGATTTGTGACCCAGGATATGATCTATCCTGGAGAATGTTCCAAGAGCACTTGAGAAGAATGTGTATTCTGTTGTTTTTGGATGGAATGTCCTATAAATATCAATTATATCCATCTTGTGTAATGTATCATTTAAAGCTTGTGTTTCCTTATTTATTTTCATTTTGGATGATCTGTCCATTGGTGAAAGTGGGGTGTTAAAGTCCCCTACTATGATTGTGTTACTGTCGATTTCCCCTTTTATGGCTGTTAGTATTTGCCTTATGTATTGACGTGCTCCTATGTTGGGTGCAGAAATATTTACAATTGTTACATCTCCTTCTTGAATCGATCCCTTGATCTTTATGTAGTGTCCTTCCTTGTCTCTTGTAATAGTCTTTATGTTAAAATCTATTGTGTCTGATATGACAATTTCTACTCCATCTTTTTTTTGATTTCCATTTGCATGGAATATCTTTTTCCATCCCCTCACTTTCAGTCTGTATGTGTCCCTAGGTCTGAAGTGGGTCTCTTGTAGACATCATATATACAGGTCTTGTTTTTGTATCCATTCAGCCAGTCTGTGTCTTTTGGTGGGAGCATTTAATCCATTTACATTTAAGGTAATTATCGATATGTATGTTCCTATTACCATTTTCCTAATTGTTTTGGGTTTGTTATGGTAAGTCTTTTCCTTCTCTTGTGTTTCCTGCCTAGAGAAGTGCCTTTAGCATTTGTTGTAAAGCTGGTTTGGTGGTGCTGAATTCTCCTAGCTTTTACTTGTCTGTAAAGGTTTTAATTTCTCTTTCAAATCTCAGTGAGATCCTTCTGGGTAGAGTAATCTTGGTTGTAGGTTTTTCTCCTTCATCACTTTAAATATTTCCTGCCACTCCCATCTGGCTTGCAGAGTTTCTGCTGAAAGATCAGCTGTTAACCTTATGGGGATTCCCTTGTGTTTTTCCCTTACTGCTTTTAATATTTTTTCTTTGTATTTAATTTTTGATAGTTTGATTAATATGTGTCTTGGCGTGTTTCTCCTTGGATTTATCCTATATGGGACTCTCTGTGCTTCCAGGACTTGATTAACTATTTCCTTTCCCATATTAGGAAAATTTTCAATTATAATCTCTTCAAATATTTTCTCAGTCCCTTTCTTTTTCTCTTCTTCTTCTGGGACCCCTATAATTCGAATATTGGTGCATTTAATGTTGTCGCAGAGGTCTCTGAGACGGTCCTCAATTCTTTTCATTCTTTTTTCTTTATTCTGCTTTGCAGTAGTTATTTCCACTGTTTTATCTTCCAGGTCACTTATCCGTTCTTCTGCCTCAGTTATTCTGCTATTGATCTCTTCCAGAGAATTTTAAATTTCATTTATTGTGTTGTTCATCACTGTTTGTTTGCTCTTTAGTTCTTCTAGGTCCTTGTTAAACGTTTCTTGTATTTTCTCCATTTTATTTCCAAGATTTTGGATCATCTTTACTATCATTATTCTGAATTCTTTTTCAGGTAGACTGCCTATTTCCTCTTCATTTGTTAGGTCTGGTGGATTTTTGCCTTGCTCCTTCATCTGCTGTGTGTTTCTCTGTCTTCTCATTTTGCTTAACTTACTGTGTTTGGAGTCTCCTTTTCGCAGGGTGCAGGTTTGCAGTTCCTGTTGTTTTTGGTGTCTGTCCCCAGTGGCTAAGGTTGGTTCAGTAGTTTGTGTAGGCTTCCTGGTGGAGGGGACTAGTGCCTGTGTTCTGGTGGGTGAGGCTCAATCTTGTCTTTCTGGTGGGCAGGTCCACGTCTGGTGGTGTGTTTTGGGGTGTCTGTGGCTTTATTATGATTTTAGGCAGCCTCTCTGCTAATGGATGGGTCTGTGTTCCTGTCTTGCTAGTTGTTTGGCATAGGGTGTCCGGCACTGTAGCTTGCTGGTCATTGAGTGGAGCTGGGTCTTGACGTTGAGCCGGAGATCTCTGGGAGCTTTTTGCCATTTGTTATTACGTGGAGCTGGGAGGTCTCTTGTGGACCACTGTCCTGAGCTTGGCTCTCCCACCTCAGAGACACAGCCCTGACGCCTGGCTGGAGCACCAAGAGCCTGTTATCCACAGTGCTCAGAATAAAAGGGAGAAAAAAGAAAGAAAGAAAGAAAGAAGATAAAATAAAATGAAATAAAATAAAGTAAAATAAAGTTATTAAAATAAAAAATAATTATTAAAAAAAAAGAAAGAGAACAACCAAACCACAAAACAAATCCACCAATGATAATAAGTGCTAAGAACTATACTAAAAAAACCCAAAAACAACAGCAAAAAAAAAAAAAACGCATAGACAGACCGTAGGACAAATGGTAAAAGCACAGCTATACAGACAAAATCACACACAGAAGCATACACGTACACACTCACAAAAAGGGAAAAAATAAATATATACCATTGCTCCCCAAGTCCACCTCCTCAATTTGGGATGATTCATTGTCTATTCAGGTATTCCACAGATGCAGGGTACATCAAGTTGATTGTGGAGATTTATTCCGCTGCTTCGGAGGCTGCTGGGAGAGATTTCCCTTTCTTTTCTTTGTTTGCAGAGCTCCTGGGTTCAGCTTTGGATTTGGCCCCGCCTCTGCATGTAGGTCGCCTGAGGGCATCTGTTCTTCACTCAGACAGGATGGGGTTAAAGGAGCAGCTGATTCGGGGGCTCTGGCTCACTCAGGCGGGGGGGGGGGGAGGGAGGGGTACGGATGTGGGGCGAGCCTGCGGTGGCAGAGGCCTGCGTGACGTTGCACCAGCGTGAGGCGTGCCGTGTGTTCTCCCGGGGAAGTTGTCCCTGGATCACGGGACCCTGGCAGTGGCGGTCCGCACAGGCTCCCAGTAGGGGCGGTGTGGAGAGTGACCTGTGCTTGCACACAGGCTTCTTGGTGGTTGAAGCAGCAGCCTTAGCGTCTCATGCCCGTCTCTGGGGTCCGCGCTGATAGCCAGGGCTCGTGCCCGTCTCTGGAGCTCCTTTAAGCAGCGCTCTTAATCCCCTCTCCTCGAGCACCAGGGAAAAAAGAGGCAAGAAAAGGTCTCTTGCCTCTTCGGCAGCTCCAGACATTTTCCCAGACTCCCTTCCGTCTAGCTGTGGTGCACTAACCCCTTCAGGCTGTGTTCACGCCGCCAACCCCAGTCCTCTCCCTGGGATCTGACCTTCGAAGCCTGAGCCTCCGCTCCCGGCCCCCGCCCTCCCTGGCGGGTGAGCAGTCAAGCCTCTCGGGCTGGTGAGTGCTGGTCGGCACTGATCCTCTGTGTGGGAATCTCTCCGCTTTGCCCTCTGCACCCCTGTGGCTGCGCTCTCCTCCGTGGCTCAGAGCTCTCCCCCTCCACCACCTGCAGTCTCCGCCCGCGAAGGGGCTTCCTAGTGTGTGGAAACCTTTCCTCCTTCACAGCTCCCTCCCACTGGTGCAGGTCCCATCCCTATTCTTCTGTCTCTGTTTTTTCTTTTTTCTTTTGCCCTACCCAGGTACGTGGGGGAGTTTCTTGCCTTTTGGGAGGTCTGAGGTCTTATGCCAGCATTCAGTAAGTGTTCTGTAGGAGTTGTTCCACATGTAGATGTATTTCTAATGTATTTGTGGGGAGGAGGGTGATCGCCACCTCTTACTCTTCCTCCATCTTGAAGCTCCTCTACTGATACACTTTTAGGAACAGAATATGGCAAAGGTGAGGGAATGTCAATTCCAAGATTATTCTATTAAAGACAGTGAGTCCCATCTTGCCTGCCATCTCTCTCTAGATCAGTGCTTGCTCACTATAGTGAAGCCAGCTGATATATCATGAATGGCCCTGTGATTTTATGGAGTAGCCCACATGTCAAGGGACTGAAGGTATCTTTCATCTAATGACCATTGAGGCACTGAAGTCCTCTAACAGTCCACAAGGTGCTGATTCTTGCCAACAACCACGTGAATGAGCTTTGAAATCAGATCCTTCCCCAGAGGTTTGAGATGTCTCCAACCCTTTTTGACAACTTGATTGCAGCCTCAGAAAAGAGTCTGAGAAAGAGGAACAAAAAAAAAAATTGAGACTGGATTTCTGATCCAAAGAAATTGCAAGAAATAAATGTTGGTTTAAACCATTTGGTTTTAGAGTAATTTGTTATGCAGCAATAGATAACTCATGCAAGCATACATGCCTATAATGTTTGAAATAGATGACATTATCCCAGAGAATAACCAGCAATGAAGGGAAAATGGTATTACTGGTATCACCAAAACTTCCTCATAATCATTTGAGTTCAGCAGCTATACTGAATATTGCTGTTCTTAGAGTGTATGCAACTATGATGTATACACTAGTGGATGCAAGTATCATTCTATAAATATAGAAGCTTAGTAAAATTCAAACAGCTGGCTTCCCTAAAATAATATTGAGTTAGAAAATAATGAAATCAGCCTCCAGATACTTTTTGAATTAATGAGACTCTGTAAATATACAAACATTCTGGTATTCAATAAAAGAGCAATTTATAACTATTTAAAAATAAATTAAATCAGATTTTTTAGATTAATGATATAAGCCTGTTGTCTGCAGTTTATGCTGGAAGTTTTTGCCCCAGTTTTTTATTCAGATAGTCTATTTTTTAAAGCAATTTTAGGTTCACAGCAAAATTGAGTGGAAAGTCCAGAGATTTCCTGTATCTCCCCTGCCTCCACACCTGCACAGCCTCTCCCATTATCAACATCCTCCACCAGAGTTGTACCTTTGTTACAACTGATGAACCTGCATTGACACATCATTGTTGCCCAAAGTCCATAGTTGACATTAGGGTTCAACAACTTTTGGTGTTGTACATTCTATGGGGATGAAGAAATGAATAATGACATGTATCCACTATTATGGTATCATAAGTTAGTTTCACTTCCCTAAAAATCCTCTGTGTTCCACCTATTTATCTCTTCCCTTCCGTAACCCCTGGCAACCAGTGATCTTTTTACTGTCTCCATAGTTTTTGTCTTTTCCAGAATGTCAGATAGTCAGAATCTTATAGTATGTAGCCTTTTCAGACTAGCTTCTTTTGCTTAGAAATATATGAAGTTTCCTCCTTGTCTTTTCATGGCTTGGTATTGCAGCTCTTTTTTAGTTTCAATAATACCCCATCATCTGGATATATCACTGTTTATTTATCCATTCAGCTACTGAAGGACTTCTGTCTAAAATTAATATAGCTATTCTTGTTCTCTTTTGATTAGTGTTAATGTGGTATTTCTTTCTCAATTTATTTGCTTTTAGTCTATATGTGTGTTTATATTTCAAGTGAATTTCTCATTGACAACATATATGTTGGGTCTTGTTTCTTGAATCACTCTGACAATCTTTGTCTTTTAATTGGTACATTTAGACCATTAACATTCAAAGCGATTATTGATATAGATGGACTGATATCTACCATATACACTACTGCTTTCTATTTGCTGACATTTGTTCTTTTTTTTCTATTTTTATCTTCCATTCCTTTTCTGCTTTTTGTGGTTTTAATTGAGTATTTTATATGTCTATTTCTTTCCTTTCTTAGTATAGAAGTTTTCCTTTTCTCTTTTTTTTACTTTTTTATAGTGGTTGACTTAAAGTTTTCAATATACTTTTACACTTTTACAACTAATCCAAGTCCACTTTCAAATAATACTATACTGCCTTACAGGTAGTCTAAGTACCTTGTATAATCAAATAATCCTAATTTCTCTCGCTTGTATCATTGCTATCATTCATTCTGCTGATACAGAAGCATATATAAGCATACACACTCAACCACATAAGCTTACATAACTAAAAACATTGTTACTATTATTTTGAACAAACTGTTGTCTGTTAGATCTAGTAAGAATAAGAAATATAAAAGTTTATTTTACCTTTACTTATTCCTTCTCAGATATTCTACTTTCTTCCTTTGTTTGTTTTTTTAATTATTTTGTTTTATGTTGTTTAAAGAATAGTAAGTGAGGAGAGCGATGAAGCCAGAGTGAATCTATTATTAGTGATAAGTTTGATTGAACAAATTGGGTGAAGCTAGATTTTGCTGAGCTTTGCTTTGAAGGGTAATAGTTTTTATTTTATCCTGAGGCCAATACATTCATCTAAGATATTTAATAAGGAAATAATATATTGAAATTAATGTTTATTTTTCCTTTTTTATGAAGACCCAATTTTCTGACTTTTATTATTCTCCTTTTCTTGAAAGAACTTCTTTTAACATTATATGCAGGGCAAGTCTACGGCAACAAATTCTCTTAGTTTTGTTTGAGAGAGTCTTTATTTCTCCTCCACTTTTGCAGAATATTTTTCAGGACACAGAATTACAGGTTGATGGGTTTTTTCCTCAACGCTTCAAATATTTCACTCTATTTTCTCTGTTTTTGATGACCTTGAAAGGTTTGAGGACTTCCAGTCCAGTATTCTATGGGATGTCCCTCACTTAGTATTTGTCTGATTTTTTTCTCATGATTAGATAAGGACACTGTGTTTTAGGGAGGAAGACCATAGAGATAAAGTGCTATTTCATAACATTACGTTATATTAACCATGATCACAAGGCTGAGGTAGTCTTTGTTCACGTCCTCTACTCCAAATTACTCTTTTTCGCTCCACTTTCATGCTGTATTTTTTGGATGGATGTCACTATACGTGGTTAAGTAGTTATGTTCAATGCCCTTAAGGGCAGAATATTTACATAAATTATTTGGAATTCATTTGCACATGAGATATTTTAATTCTGTATTTATTTACTCAATTATTTATTTATATCAATATGGGCTTATGGATATTTATTGTATACTGAGGGTTATAAACTAATATTTCTTTGATTCAATTGCTCAGTGTGTTCTAACTTGGCCTTTAAGAGCTCCTTCATTGGTTCCTGTGTTCCATTTACATAACCCATTCATTGTGAATTTTATTTGATTTATGTTTTCAGCAGATATTTATTGTCACTAAAAGAGGCTCTAGGCTCATCTTGTATATTTCCTGCCCCAGTTCTAGAATCAACCATTTCTATCTGGGGCCCTATTTCCTTTTATTGAAGAATGGCATTAGAAACCAAGCTCTGGACATGAGATATGGTCTTTGTTACTGGGGCATCCTTATTTCCATGTCCTTTCAGCTTACAGGTAAAGGAATCGACATATGTGTGTGGATTAGCTCATGCATATACACATAAATATTTCTCTATGTAAACCATCTGTGTCTATATTTAGTTAAAGGGTTCATACTAACGTCTCCAACTCTAATTCATTACCACATGGATCTCTCTAGTATTGTCTCCTTGCTTACATATTACCTCCCACTCCAAGAGTGAGATGCCTGGCTGCATCATTAGCCATTCATTTCTTCTTTATTTTTGTTGATTTCCATATACATATATAATGGTATAAAAATTAATATGTAACCCTTGGGAAAACTATCAGCTAGAGTACAGTGCTTATGTACAGTTCCTTTGCCTTTAACCTTACAGACTTCTCTCATTTCCAAAGTTACTTAGGTCAGCACCTTCACCCCCACTCCTTTCAGCAAGGTACTTTCATACATTTGTAATACAGTTAATATACTCTTGCCAATTCTACATCCCCTCCTGGAATTTCCTGACTTTGAAATGATTTTCCTTTAAATTTGAGTCTATTAAGAGTAAGCTTTTGTGCTGTAAAGTTCTATGGCTTTGGATCAATGCATAGGGTCATGTATCCACCATTGCAGTATCATACAGAAACTCTGCCCAAAAACTTCCCTTGTGCTCATCTATTCAACCCTTGCCCCTCTTCCTAAAACCAAGGCTAACATTGATTTGTTGCTTTCTTTATAGTTTTGCCTTTTACGAAATGTCATATACTGTCAATTCTTGTTATTCATGGTAGTGGTGTTCTAAAAAGTCATTGCAAACACTTGATTAGTGAATACCAAACCGAACCACTGCTTCTAGGGGAAATACAAGGCTAGGTTCTTATGAGCCTTTGGTCAAAACATTTTTGTCAACCAATCTACATACAACCTTATTTTACGTGTGTTTCAGTTTATAAAGATATGTTATTTAATATATATTATTGCTTCATTAACATTGAACTCACAGCTAGCAGCTGTAACATATCTGAGTGAACTTTATCTAACATATTTTCTCTGTAAGACACATCACAGCCTTCTTGAACATAGGAACATGAAACAGCACTTCAGTGTTACATTTGGGGGCCATTTTACATAGAGAAATCATGAATGAAAAGCACAAACATGCAAAAAAAAGTGGCACTAAATAGACCGCAGATAGGATACTTGTATACATTTTGAGAGCAAAAATAAGAAAGCAAAATGTGGCCTTGTCCAACATCAGCTGGGAATATGCATGTAAAGGGACTACGCTCCTGTGTTCAAATAATCACCAAATCACTGCAAGTACTGATTTCGGAGTTACAAATGAATTTTAGCAAGTAGGCAAATTAATAAATAAGGAATCTTTGAATAACAAAGATCAACTGTAATTGTAATCATATAGTATGTAGCTTTTTCAGACTGCCTTCTTTCACTTAGTGATATACATTTAAGATTCATTAATTCATTCTTTTTTTTTAATGGCTTGGGAGCTCATTTTTAAAAAATCACTGAATAATATTCCATTGTATGGATGTACCACAGTTTGTTTATCCATTTAACTTTCAAGAGACATCTTTGTTGTTTCTAATTTTGACAGTTATATGTAAGTGACTGTAAATATTCCTGCACAGGTTTTTGTGTGCACATAAGTTTTCACATCAGGTGGGTAAATTTCTAGGAGCGTGATTGCTGGCTCATATGGTAAAACTGTTCAGCTTTGGAAGTGTGATGGTTAAAATTTGTCAACTTGGCTAGGCTACAGTGCCCAGTTGTTTGGTCAAACACTGTTGTTTGATGTTGTTGTGAAGGTATTTTGTAGATGTGATTAACATCTACAATCAGTTGACTTTTAGTAAAGGAAAGGAACTTGATACTGTGGGTGGGCTTCATCCAATCAGGTGAAGGCCTGAAGAGCAAAAACTAAGGTTCCCTAGAGAAAAAGGAATTCTTCCTCAAGATTGTGACTGAAAAATCCTTCCTGAGTTCTCAGCCTACTGGCCTGCGTACAGATTTTAGACTCACCACCCCCCACAATAGTATGAACCAACACTTTGAAGTAAATCTCACAATTTGTACACACACACACACACACACACACACACACATATCATATTGGTTCTGCTCTCTGGAGAATCCTGACTGATACAGTAAGAAACTGTCAAACTGTCTTCCAAAATGGCTGTACCATTTTGCATTCTTATTAGCAGTGGCTGAGAGTTTTGTTGTTCCTTATTACAACAACAGTTGATATTGCCAGTTTTTTGAATGTTAGCAATTCTATTAGGTGTGTAGTGGTACTTCATTGTTTTAATTTAAAATTCTCTAATGAAAAATTAATATTAGCATTTCATGATTTTTTATCATCTGTACATCTCTTTTGATGAGGTATCTCCAGATCATTTGTCCATTTTTTAATTGGGTAACCACTGCTCTTATTGTTGAGTTTTAAAAGGTCTTTGTTCATTTTGGGTATAACTTCTTTATCAGACATGAGTTTTGAAAACATTTTTACCCAGTCTGTGGTTTTTCTTTTAATTCACTTAGCAGTTTCTTCCACAGAGCAGACTCCTAAAATTTTAATAAGGTCTAACTTAACTTTTTTTCTTTCATTCATATTGTTTTGATGTTATATCTTAAAACTCATCACTAAACCAAAGATCATCTAGCTTTTCTTCTACATTTTCTCCCAGATATCTTATGGTATTGTGTTTTATGTTTTAGTCTATGAGATCATTTTTTTAAATTCTGTAAAATCTGTATCTAGATTTTTTTTTTTGCGTGACATTTTGTTTTTCCAGCACTATTTGTTCAAAGAACTACCCTTTCTTCATTTTATTGCCTTTTCTTCTTTGTCAGGGATCAATTGATTATACTTATGAGTCTTCTTCAGAGCATTCTATTTTGTTTCATTGATCTATGTGACTATTCATTTGTTGGTACCATTCTGTCTTGATATCTGTAGCTTTGCAGTAATTCTTAACACTGAGTTTTTTAAGTCCTTCAACTTTGTTGTTCTATATTGTTTTGGCTCTTCTAGGTCTTTTACCCTTACTTAAAAACTTTAAATTATTTTGTGAATATCTCCAAAATGTAATCCTGACATTTCTATTGAGATTTTGTTCATTCTCTAGATCAAGGTAGTAAAAATTGATATCTTAACAGTATTGAGTCTTCCAATACATGAACACTGAATATCTCTCCATTCACTAGGTGTGCTTTGAGTTCCTCCATCAGAGTTTTGTATTTTTCTGCTTAATGAACTTGTACATATTTTGCTAGACTTATAACTAAGTGATTCTTGGGTGGTATTATAAATGGTATTTTGTTTTTAATTTAAAATTCTAATTGTTAATTGCTAATATAAAAATTTGACTTTGGTATATTAATCTTGTACTCTGAAATCTTACTATACTTGCTTAAGATCCAGAGGGCGTTTTTACACCCTAGTCTTTGGTCAATAACTATTTAATCTGTTCATAAAGACAGTTCTAGTTCTTCTACCTCACCTGTCTAACTTTTATTTCCTTTTCTTTATTTTTTCACTAGTTTGGACTTCTGGTATGATGTTAAACAGGAGTGGGGAGAGAAGACATTCTTGTCTTGTTGTAAATCTTATGTGGAAAACATGTAGTTTCTCACCATTAAGTATGATGATAGCTCTAAGCTTTTTGTATCTCTTCTTTATCAAGTTGAGTAACTGCCTCTGTATTCTAATTTGCTTAGAGTTTTTTTAATCATGAATGGGTGTTGGATTTTGTCCTATGTACTTTCTGTGTGAATTGGAATAAATATGATTTTCCTTCTTGAATTTGTGAATTTGATGGATACATCAATTGAATTTTGAGTGTTGAACCAGCCTACATACATGGAATAAACCCCACATGGTAGTGGTTTATAATTATTTTTATACATGGTTGAGTTCAATTTGTGAATACTTTGTTCATGGTTTTTGCATCTATGTTCATGAGAGATATTGGTCTGTGTTTCATTTCTTGCATTTTTCAAATCTGGTTTTATTTGTTGTATAATGCTGGCCTCAAAGAATAAGTTATGAAGGATTTCCTCTCCCTTTATATTCTGGAATAGATTATGGAGAAGTGGTAATTTTTTCCTTTAATGTTAGTTAGTATTCACTACTGTAACCCAATGGACTGGTGGATGCTTGCCTCTTCCCTCCCTCCCTCCTTTCCTTCCTTCCTTCCTTTTCTCTTTCTTTCTTCCTTCCTTCCTTTCTTTCTTTCTTTCTTTCTCTTTCTGTTTCTTTCTCTCTCCCTTCCGTCCTTCCTTCCTTCCTTTCTTTCTTTCTCTCTCTTTCTCCCCCTCTTTCTTTCTTTTCTTCTGGTTGGTGCTTTCTTTTGAAGGCTATTAATTTAATTAATTATTCAATTTCTTTGATATATATGCCTATTCAGAGTATCTATTTCTCCTTGTATGAATTTTGGGAGTTTGTGTCTTTCAAAGAATTTGCCTATTTCATCTATCTTATCAGTTTTGTGGACATCAAGTTATTCAATTTATTTCTTTAGTAGTTCTTAGTATCAATGCAATTAGTAGTGATGAACTGTTTCATTTATTGTATACATATATATATATGTATATATGTATAATTTGCGTCTTCCTTCCCATATTAGTCTACTAAAATTCAATAACAAAATACCACAGTGGCTTAATCAATAGAAGTCCTGGAGTCTAGAATTCCAAGATCAGTGTTACAGCAAGGTTGATTTCCATGAGGCCTCTCTTTCTGGCTTGCAGATGGCTGTCCTCTCAGTGTCCTCATGTTGTCTTTCCTCTGTATTTACATGTGGCGAGAGATCTCTGGTGTTTCTTCCTCCTGTAAGGATACAAATCCCACTAGATTAGGGCCCTACTCTTATGACATCATTTGACTTTCATTATCTCCTTGGTAATAAGGAGGTAAGAGACATAAGACCTTTGTCTGCAAAAATAGTCACATTGGGGATTAGGGCTTTAACATATGAATTTGGGGGGGGTCAAAATTTAGTCCCTATTTTTCTTGGTTAACCTGGCTAGAAATTTATCAATTTTATTAATCTTTCCAAAGAAATCAGCTTTTAGTTTTGTTGATTTTCTCTGTTAATTTTTTTATTTTCAGTTATAGATTTATGTTCTAGTTTTTGTTTTCTTGTACTTGCTTTAAATTAAAATTAAGTTGAATTAAATTAAATTAATTGCACTTCTTACTCTAGTTTTCTAATGGTGACGGTTAGATTGATTTTAGATCTTCTTTTTTAATATCTACATTCAATGCTGCAAATTTCTCTCTTTGCACTGCCTTCAGTGCATTCTGTGCTTTTTTAAAATACTGTATTTTCATTTTCATTTAGTTTAAAATATTTTTAAATGTTCATAAGACTTGTTTATTCACATGTTTTTTATAAATATTTTGCTTCATTTCTAAATATTTCCGGATTTTCTAGCTATCTTTCTGTTCCTGATTTCTAGCTTAATTCTATTGTGATCTGAGAATATATTTTGTATGACTTCTCTTCTTTTATGTTTGTTAGTTGGTTTTATGGCCCAGAATGTGATATATCTTGATGTGTACTACAAGCGATCTTGAAAATAATACATATTCTGCTGTTGTTGGATGAATTATTCTATAAATGCCAATTAGATCACATTGGTTGATGGTGCTGTCCAAGTCAACTCTATTCTTATTTTTTGTCTGCTTGAACTATCAATTACAGAAATTATGAACTATAATAGTGGATTTATCTATTTTGTCTTGAAGTTCTATTAGTTTTTGCCTCATGTTTTTTGATGCTCTCTTGTTTGGTGCATACACAGTTTATGTTATGTCCTTTTTGGAGAACTGACTCCCTTTTCATCATGTAATGTTACTTTTTATCCCTGAAAATCCTCTTTATCTGAAATTAATATACCTATTTCTAGTGTTGTCTGATCAGTGTTAGCATGGTTATCTTCTCCATCTCCCAGAGGGAGAGCATGTGAAGACACAGCAAAAAGGTGGCCACCTACAGGCCAGGGAGAGAAGCCTTGGAAGAATCCAACTCTGCTGACACCTTGATCTTGGAATTCTTAGTCTCCATAATTGTGGGAAGATAAATATCTGTTGTTTAAGCCACCAAGTCTATGGTTTTCATTTTGTTAGTCCTGGAAAACTAATATATTGATACATGATATTATTATTTCAAATATTATAGATCTCTGTAGGATGTGAATTCAAATTAATAACAAAATTTTAAATTATTAGTAATTTTTATCTCTATTTTACTGTCTTGCTTGCAACCTGTTATAGTATTGTTTTGTCCAACTTTAGAGTTTTTTACATGCTTTTATTTGTAATTTTTAACAGCAATTTATCATAACCCAAGTAATTTTTTAAGTAAGATACGGAATGTGTGATTCTTCTGCACTGTTTTTCTAAATAGATCTTTCTGTTGACTTCTTAAACAAATTACATCTTGTGTCTGAAATCATTTGGAATTTATGCTGAAGCTACCCTGATTTTATAGTTAGTTTGTTGTTTGCTCTGTTTTCGCTGTAAGAATGATCATAAGCTTTTCTTCTCATGTCTTGTAAGATTATGTTATAATTTATTCACAAATGGTAATTTTTTTCTTATCAATCTACATATTATGGATTCTCTTCACTGCAGAAAAAATGTTAGATCTAAAATCTAGATCATTTAGATTTTAGATCTAGGTGATCTAACACTAAAATCATAGATCATAGCATCTGTTCCACATACAATGGTCTTTTTTCAAGAACAGTAATTGTCTCTGTGTTTACATATTCATCTCTATCTATGTCTTCCCTGTACTTCACTTTCTCTCACATTGTGTTTTTTCCCTTATCCTTGCCATGTGTGATTTTATCAAATTGGTTCACATAACTGATTTAGGTCCTTCGTGCCCTTCATTAATCTAATATTTACTTAATCCTGTTTTTGTGATAATTTTTAAAACTTTAATCATCTTCTTTTAATCCCTTCTTGTTGCCTTTTTTATCCCCTTTTGTTGAAACACAATCTGAATGCTACATATTACTAATTTTTAAAATGTATCATTAGATTTTTATGAAAATTATGGGATTTATTTTGGTCTTCTAAGCCCTAGTCTCATTTTTGTTTTGTTATATTTTACAAAGGTCCCTATGAATATTCTCTGTTTTTATAGATATTTGATTAAATGTGGTAAGATTCTATTTTGAGCCCACTAGACAGGAAATATTTTAAATTAGAAGACTCCTTAAAGAGCGGAGTAAAGAGGATTGACAACCCAGAATCTCCAAAACAAGATCATTACATTTTGTCAAATGAGGAGTGGTTATAAATATGACAGTTGTTTAGTTGGGAGAATAAAGGAGATGTTGAAAAGATGTAGCTGTCTAAATATTGGCAGGGCTGTGGTTAGGAAAACTAAGATATTTTTCTGGATGCAGCTAACTGCAGATTTCACCTAAAAGTACAAGAAATCTGTGTTACAAAAAGATCTAATGCACACCGATTTAAATTGCTGAGGAAATTAGTTCCCTATCATAGGTGTTCATATATAGCCAAAATGACCTATTGCCAAAGGGCTTTTTGAAACAGATGCTTTATTTTGGAGGATATTTGACTGGATGGTTTTTCCTACTATGACATTGTGTGTAAAAGGCATAAAGAAACATTAAGTAAAACTTGATTTTATCATTCATATGGCCTTAATGTTTGAAAAGAGGCATTTAAAAATTTATTTTCCTTTATTTGAAAACCCACACTTCCAAAACGCTAGAGTGTGATTCTAATGATATAGTTGATGAATGCAAATTGGATTCTAAAGTAATTATGCTTTCCAGTCCAATAATCATAAATGGCTTTAACAACTTTTCCTTTGCTCTAGATCAAAGTAAACTATATTTAACTCAGTTATTTAGAAGTAAAAGGCATGCAAAAGGGATGTATGTAAAAGAAAATAATGTCTTAAAAATTGAAACTTTATTTGTTAGGCAGAGGCAGATCATTTTGCATGAGCAAAACATGTAGCTGTCGGATTATTTATAAAAGTATTAACTGTTTTCCTTGTTTTCCAAATATCTCTTTCTGGTATACAATTTTTAAGTTGCTACCTGAATTTCTAATCAAACCTAATATGTTTCCCCCTCTTTATAATATTACTACCAATTTTCCAGGGTAAGACTTCTAATGTTCATTTTATAGTGACTGATTTAAAGTAAATAAAAATTATACATATCAATGAACAAATTGTTAGCAAAGTAGTTAAATTCTCTGTGCTGTACTTCCTTCCAACTTAGAAAGCATTCCCATAAGGTATCATTTGAGGTTATCCTATGAGGTATTACTTCTAGGTACTCAGAATAATTTTCCTTTTATGTCAGTACCACAAGTGGCATTTTACCTTTTTTTTTTTTTTTAATCAGTCATCAATTTTATACATATCATTGTATACATGTCAATCCCAATCTCCCAATTCAGCACGCCACCATCCTCACCCCACCGCGGTTTTCCCCCCTTGTTGTGCATACGTTTGTTCTCTACATCTGTGTCTCAACTTCTGCCCTGCAAACCGGTTCATCTGTACCATTTTTCTAGGTTCCACATACATGCGTCAATATACAATATTTGTTTTTCTCTTTCTGACTTACTTCACTCTGTATGACAGTCTCTAGGTCCATCCACGTCACTACAAATAGCTCAATTTCGTTTCTTTTTATGGCTGAGTAATATTCCATTGTATATATGTGCCACATCTTCTTTATCCATTCATCTGTTGATGGACACTTAGGTTGCTTCCATGTCCTGGCTATTGTAAATAGAGCTGCAGTGAACATTGTGGTACATGACTCTTTTTGAATTATGGTTTTCTCAAGGTATATGCCCAGTAGTGGGATTGTTGGGTCGTATGGTAGTTCTATTTTTAGTGTTTTAAGGACCCTCCATACTGTTCTCCATAGTGGCTGTATCAATTTACATTCCCACCAACAGTGCAAGAGGGTTCCCTTTTCTCCACACCCTCTCCAGCATTTATTGTTTGTAGATTTTTTGACGATGGCCATTCTGACTGGTGTGAGGTGATACCTCATTGTAGTTCTGATTTGCATTTCTCTAATGATTAGTGATGTTGAGCATCCTTTCATGTGTTTGTTGGCAATCTGTATATCTTCTTTGGAGAGATGTCTATTTAGGTCTTCTGCCCATTTTTGGATTGGATTGTTTGTTTTTTTGATATTGAGCTGCATGAGTTGCTTGTAACTTTTGGAGATTATCCTTTGTCAGTTGCTTCGTTTGCAAATATTTTCTCCCATTCTGAGGGTTGTCTTTTGGTCTTGTTTATGGTTTCCCTTGCTGTGCAAAAGCTTTTCAGTTTCATTAGGTCCCATTTGTTTATTTTTGTTTTTATTTCCATTTCTCTATGAGGTGGGTCAGAAAGGATCTTGCTGTCATCCAAAATAAAAGTAAATATGGAAACACAAGCTTTAAATGATACATTAAACAAGAGGGACTTAATTGATATTTATAAGACATTCCATCCCAAAACAACAGAATACACTTTCTTCACAAGTGCTCACGGAACATTCTCCAGGATAGATCATATCTTGGCTTACAAATCAGGCCTTGGTAAATTTAAGAAAATTGAAATCGTATCAAGTATCTTTTCCGACCACAATGCTATGACACTAGGTATCAATTACAGGAAAAAATCTGTTTTAGCTATTTTAATGAATTAAAAGAAGCTTCTCTCTTTGCTTTAATTTCTACCTGTATATGATTTCAAAATGACTTAGTAGATGCTCTCATTACCCTAACTATGCCTGCATGCAAAGAAAACTTACCACACAATTCTCCACTGAAAATTATAAAACATTGATTATATTGAAGCTGGATCTGTATTTTCCATTTTGTGGATAATTAAAGTTATATTTGAACATATGTATGGTGTTTTCACTTAGCTCTAAACATATGTATATTTGTTTGCATTTTAATTTCCTCTTATTTCTTAGTGAGTTAAGTTTATAGTGCTACTCAGTATAAATTCAAATGCAAAATGTTGTTCTATTTGATTAGATGTGGTTTTATATGTCTTCAAATTAAATTATTAAATGTGTTTTATTAGTTATTAAAGGTTTTGACACAAAGCATTCAGAAGGAGGACATGGTAGATTTGATTATGCATTTATCCCATGTCCACATAACCATTAATCTCAGTGCTGTACTAGAGAAAATGCCGGCATCTGGAGCATAGTAGGGACTTAATATTTCTGTGAATAAACCGAAATGAGGAAAATAAACTCCCTGATCAGCAAATTGAATGTCAGAAATTCCATATACTAATATTCTGCACTTTTTAAATACGAGAGGCCCTCAAGTCCTCAATTACAGCTTATGTACTATTAGTGGAAAATTAATTTAACAAATTTAAATAAGTTGTTAGGGTCCTCTGGAGTTTAGGGGGAGCATAAATTTTAAAGAGGCTATGAGGTGAAGGTTTCAAAAGGGAGGTTGTCTAAATGCAGACACATAGCAACCCTGGGGAACAGAAGCTGATATGGTTGAAAGAGATAGAAAGCCTCCAATATAGTTCCTGATAATCATAAAAGCTTGGCATCATTGGATGGGAGGAAGGGGGGCAATGTAAAGAGTCATATATCGTTAGAGTTCCAAATTATTTCACTAGATAAATGCTTAAATTTAACAAATAATGTTTATCAAGCTATATTAAATTTCATCATACTATGTTTGTGAATGTAGGAACAAGTCTAGCAAATTAAAATATATCCTTAAAAATACTATGAAATATTTGCAAATGATGGATATAGTTTCCTTGCCTTTGAAATTTTCATTTGACAAATACCTCATTTTTCAACAATGCTAAGCATGGCAGATATATATATATTATCACCTGTAAAGTATGCTTTAGCCTTTCTTCTTTTCCCAGGGTTAAAGAAAAGCAATGTCTGTCATAAATACATATTAGTAATGCAAGTAGTTAAAGACAAGGTATGTAATTTGCAATTTTTATTCACCTTTAGTTCTCAGGATACAAATTTATTTTGGCTTTGGGGAGTTCCACTAAGGTTCATGATTTCATACTCATTAGATAAGCCAGAAGATATCATTTAAAAAATATTTATTCTTTTTTGAAGTCTGGCACTTGAGATATCTGTCTCCTAAACAAATTTAGTTTTTGCTTCTATACCACTGCACATAATATCTGTGTACACATACTTCCAATAAATATTAATTTTCACAATGTTTTTACTAACACTTATAAATGCTTCTTTCTTTTTGGACACCTTTATTGAGTATAATTTACATACCATAAACTCACCCATGTTAATTGTAAACATCAGTGATTTTAGTAAATGTATACAGTTATACACTGTTCACCAAAAACCAGCTTTAGGACGTATCTATCACCCCCAACTTCCTCCATGCTATTGCAGTCAATCACTGCTCCCATCCCTATCTCCAAGCAATTCTAATCTTGTTTTGTGTCTGTGTGCTCATGTGCATGCTACATTTTCCATTTTCTAGACATTTTACATAAATGAAATTATGTACCATATTGTCTTTTGTGACTAGCTTCTTTTTCTTAACATTATGTTTTTTGAGATTCACTCATGTTTTGTGTGTATTTACACTTAGTTCAAATTTACTTGTAAGTACACATATACATCATATTTCACCCATTCACCAGTTGAAACATATTTTGCTTGTCACAGTTTTGAAGTATTATGAATATGTTGCTATGAACATTTGCATACAGGTATTTCTGAGGACATGTTTTAATTTCTCTTGGATATATTCATTAGAGGAATTGCCAGGTCCTACGGTAAGTGTATGTTTTTCTTAAAACACACACACACACACACGCACACACTCACACACACACACACACACCCCAACCGCCAAACTATTTTCTCAAGTTTCTGGACCATTTTTCATCCCCAGTAGCAATGTTTGAGAGGACTGGTTTTTCTGTTTCCTTCCTGACACACGGCAAAATCAATTCTCTTTAATTTTATCCATTTCATTGGGCACACAGTGGTATCACATTGTTGTTTTAATTTCTATTTCCCCAGTAACTAGGATTTTGAGCATATTTTTATGTGTTTAAACATCTCCTTTGGTTATGTGTTTATTTAAATCATTTGCATATTTATTTATTGGGTTGTTTATCTTATTGTTGAGTTGTTAAGAATTCTTTATATATTTTTGATACAAGTATTTACTTTCTGAGATTTATATTTTGAAAACATTTTCTCCCAGTCTGTGCCTTGCATTTTAATTTTTCTAACAGTGTCTTTTTAAGGTCAAACCTTGAGAAAGACAGAGAAATACAAATATCATATGATATCACTTATATGTGATCTAAGAAAATGATACAAATGAACTTATTTGCAAAACAGAAACAGACTCACAGATATAGAAAACATATTTCTCACTACCAAAAGGGAAAGGTGGGGGGGAGGGATAAATTAGGAGTTTATATATAAAATAGATAATCTACTATATATAAAATAGATAATGTACAAGAACCTACTGTATAGCACAGGGAACTCTACTCAATATTCTGTAATAACCTATATGGGAAAAGAATCTGAAAAAGAATGAGTATATGTATAACTGAATCACTTTGCTATACACCTGAAACTAACACAACATTGTAAATCAACTATACTCCAATATAAAATAAAAATTAAATTAAAAATTAAAAAAATAAACAGCCATGTCTATGAGATATTTTTAGTAATTGTCATTTGTCCAGAAGAGACATGAATGTTTTAGTTGGCTTTGCAACATTTTATTTATTTATTTATTTGTTTTTGGCTGTGTTGGGTCTTCGTTTCTGCGCGAGGGCTTTCTCTAGTTGTGGCAAGCGGGGGCCACTCCTCATCGCGGTGCGCGGGCCTCTCACTATCGTGGCCTCTCTTGTTGCGGAGCACAGGCTCCAGACGCGCAGGCTCAGTAGTTGTGGCTCACGGGCCCAGTTGCTCCGTGGCATGTGGGATCTTCCCAGACCAGGGCTTGAACCCGTGTCCCCTGCATTGGCAGGCAGATTCTCAACCACTGCGCCACCAGGGAAGCCCTGCAACATTTTAAATTACATTCAAAACTTCTTGGCAAAGACACATATATATTGCCTTTATGATGAAGTTTATATACTTAATTATGTTTTTCTTATTTTCTCTGGTATAATATGGAGTGTTATTAGTAGTACATACACATGCTGCTTGTGGACTTGGATGTGAATATTCTTTTTCAGTGTTGAGGCAGCATGCTTGTTTTGCATTTTATAAGGCTGTTCTTAAAACAAAACAAAAATTTAAAGGATTGCATCTTTTCCCTACATTAGAAGCAATAAATTAACTTCTGTGTACGCTTTTCACCACCATAAGCATAGGCTTCGTGATTAAATAAAGTTGGATAGATTTTGTGTGATAAAAAATTGTTAATTTTGACAAAGTACAATTTATCAAGATTTCCTTTTTTATGGTTCCAGCTTTTGTTTCTGTCTAAGAAAGTTTGCCTAACCCCAAAACACAAAACAAATTTATCCTATGTTTCATGCCAGAAGTTTTATGATTTTAGTTATTACATTTATGGCTATGATTTATCAAGACTATGATGTAATTATTGTGAATAGACTGTGGTGAGAGTTAATTTTTTTTTTTTTTTTGTCATTTGTGTATCCAGCTGTTTTACCACTACTTATTGAAAATGTTATACTTTACCTATTGAATTTCCTTGGCACCTTTGTGGGAAAATCAATTGACCATATGTCTTTGGGTCAATATCTGACTCTCTACTATGTTCCATTTATCTATATGTCTAGTCTTGAACTAATAACACACTGTCTTGACTACTATGGAACCCCAAAGTACATTTTGAAATCATGTAATATAAGTCTTCCAACTTTGAACTACTTTTTCAAAATCGTTTTGGCTACTGTAGATACTTTGGATTTCCATATAAATAAAAAAATCAGCTTGTCACTTTCTGAATAAGATCCAGGATTTTCACAGGGAATATTTTTAATCAACATATCAGTTTAGAGAAAATTGCCTTCTTAACACGACCGAGTATTCCAATAGATGAAAAGGGTATGATTGACACCTTATGTAGATTTTCTTTACTTTTTCTTAGCATTGTTTTACAGTTTTTAGCATACATGCATTGCACATCTTCCATTAATTTTTTATAATTTATTTTTTCTTGTTTTGTTAATAGGACTTTTGTAAAATTGTGTCTTTAGATTGTTTGATAATTGTGTATAGAAATATAATTGATTTTTGCATATTGATTTGTATCCTGTGACTTTGCTAAATTCACTCATTAATCATACCACCTGTGAATAGACAGCTTTGCTTCTTCTTTTCCAATTGTGTGACTTTTGTTTTTTTGTTCTTTTTACTTACTTATTGACTAGAACCTCCTTTCCAATGTTGGAAAGCAGTGTGACAGCAGATTTCCTTGTCTTGTTCCTGCTCTTAGCTTTCTAGTGGTTGCCATAAAGTTTACACTGTATATTTTTAACTTACCATAACCTATTTATGTTATTATTGACTTACACTGGTTAAAAAACAACTTTTCCCTAGAATATCTTCGTTTGCTTAGTCTCCTCTTTCTGCTGATGTGTGGGGGGTGTGTGTGTGTGTGTGTGTGTGTGTACACTTTGCTTTAAACAGTCACATGGATTTTAAGAAATCAAGAGAAAAATAAAATTGTGTATATCAATATTTTATAACTGCTCTTATATGTACCATTTCCAGTGTTCTTCCTTGTTTCTTTTCCAGCAGAGTTATAAATCTAACATCATTTCCTCTCAATCTGAAGGGCTTTATTTACTATTTCTTGTAGAGCAGTTCTTCTAAACATAAATTCTCTCAGTTTATTATTTTCTTAAGTCAAGAACTGGTTTTATTTTACATTCATTTTTTAAAGATAATTTTGCTGAATGTAGAATTTCTGATTGGTAGTTTGTTTTTGTATCAGTTTCAATTTATCATCCCTCTCCCTTCTGTTCTCTATTGTTTCTGATGAGAAATTAGCCATTAACAGATTGTTGTTTCCATGTGTGATGCCATTTTTCTCTTTCAGCTTTTAAGATTTTCATTTTAATCTTGGCTTTCAGCAGTTTGATTAGGTTGTGTCTATCCCTAATTCACTTTTTTTTGGATCCTTCATGGATTTTATTGAGTTTATTGGATTTATGAATTAAAGATTTTATCTAAATTTTGGAAGTTTTCAGCTATTATTTTTTTCCAGTATATACTTTTAATTCTTTCTCTCTCTCCTTTCTGGGAGAGTTACTTATATGTTGGTTTGCATAATATTTTCCCACACCTCTCTGTCTCCATTCATTTTTCTTTCAACTTTTATTTCTCTCTGATTTTTGTATTAATTACTACTAATATATCTTCCAATTTAATTCAATGATTCTTCTTCCATCTCCAAAATGCTGCTTAACACATCTAGTGAAGTTTTGTAATGATAATACATTTTGCCGGTAGAATATTGTTGCATCATTCTTAGTATATTTCCATTAGTGTTGAAAATATTTTTCCTTTAATTATTTAAAAATATTTAAAATGGTTGTTTTAAAGTATTTGTGTGCTCAATTCAACATGTGCCCACACTGAGTCAGTTTCTGTTGACTATTTTTTTCTTCCTGAGTATGAGTAATGCTCTAATTTTTTTTTTGCTCTTCTAGTAATTTTTGGTTTAAAACTGTATATTGTAGATTATACTTTGTAGAGACTCTTCTTTGTTTTATTTTTTAAGATTATTGGTTTTTCCTTTGCCTGGACTCAAATAGCAGAATGTCTCCCTTACTTTTTGTGAGTCACTAATGTCACCATACATTATTTTTTTTTAATCCTGGCTCCCTAAAGGTCTTCCCTGTGCCTCTTTTCTCTGCAAAGTAGTCAGCCACCCTGAGTCCCTAAAGCTCTGCCGATGGGGCTGTATTTGTGTTGAGAAACAGTTTCAATATTGGGCAAGTTCTGTAGTTTCTCTTGAATTTTGCTTCAAAGGGCTCTCTCAGGCCCTGTCATGTGGCAACAAGGCTACAGTTCCTACAACAGCTTAGCCAGAGTAAACACTTCTAAATTTGTTGTTTACTTTTTTTTTTTCAGTGCTTTGAAAAGTCCCTTTTGGACAATTTAGTCCAGTTTTATATTTGTTTTCTTCAGAGGAGAATCGTCCAACTATCTTTATGCTACAATTACAAGAAATAGCTCCCTGCATAAAGTTTTTAATCAATACAGTACAAATATTTTGAAGAGAATGGAAACATATTTTCATTTACAGATCTTCTGGGCTAAAGAAAGTATGGTGCTCACAGATACTAAATAATTTTGAGTTAATAAATTACTGTAATTTCCATTCCTTAGTCTTTTTTCATGCACAATTTTATACCAAAAAGAACCTTTATAATACTAATAAAATTTCAGTTTATCCTCTAAATAGAATTTCAAAATCACTTCATTCACACTATGTAATCTTTGCATCAATAGTGCTCTCCTCAAATTATCTAAATATTTATTTTTTCTTCGAACTTGTTTTTATCATATTGTAGTATGATGAGATATCTTTACTTTTCCATAATATTGTACAAAAATATCCCCCAAATTCTCTCATTGTTTCGATGTAAGAAAGTGTCTTTTAATCTGCAGTTTATCTAGAGAGATTCCTTGATTTGTTGCTCCTATGGTGCATAGTATATAAAGATAAAAGCTTTCCTACTCTGTGTTTATTGCCAGGAACATATAAGTGATATGTAAGTTAATCTATATCTTAAGTATTCTGAAGAAGTTTTCACAATTAACTGCAATATTTCACTGATTGGCAACTTAATAGTGTCAGAAAAATTTCCATTAGATCTTCAATAAATCTCTTAAATGTTAGGTTTACTTTTGCCATAATATCGGTACCTATGTTTAGTTGGTTTCCATCTTTGAATTAAATTTAATGTATTGCAAATTAATTTTGCTTTATTCTGATAAGGAGTTATTTCCCTAAAATGTATTTTGTATACTAAATGATCAAAATCTCAAATTAAATACCTTTTTATCAGTGCGTTTTTAAAAATGTATGAATTGCTAGGAATATTTGAAAGTATGTTTCATGAAGAAGGACACAGTACTAGTATTAAAATTAAAACTAACCTTGGTTCTCCCATGAAAGGATCTTTCCAGTGAAATAATAACTTGTATGTATTGAGCCAATATTAGTCTATGAGAAATGGTTTCTCAGATGCCATGTTTCAGCTGTGATTAGATCACATCCCCAAGGAATTTGACTATAATTTTCTTTTACCAGTGTAGAGAGTAGAATAGTTATAATCTCAGTAGAAATCTATGAGACATTAAGAACTTAATCTTAGAGAACTAAAAGCAATCTGGGACCCCAGGGTTATCTAAAGATACAATCTTGGGGAAAATATTATGCTTTCACTATTAAAAGACTTAGTTATTCAGATAACTTTATATTTTAGTATATTAAGCTTATTTGGAGATTTACTTAAACAACTTATAATTCATGTCAAACTTATAAATTAATTGAATATAAGATCTGTCTCTCAAATCCATTTAAACAAGCAAGCCGTATTTCGTGTTCTGACTTGGTGTTCCCCAAAGGCTAGTGACTGATCAATTTTAAACAGTGGTATCTACCTATCAACTGATCTTCAAAGCTAGATGTAAATTGGTTTACTAGAGATCTCTGTCTCAGTGTCCTGTAGGAATCTCAAGCGCATGGTATAAAATACCTCCTTCCTGAACTATTAATGCCCAAGCTTGCAAACCAGTGACACATTCTCCAATTCCCACTTCCGATTTATTTTCTTCATTGAGTTCAGAATTATCTATCTAAAGCACAAATCTGAGTAGTAACATCAGACTGGTCACCATTCCTTGCACATTGGGTGCTTTTTTGTGTCTCCATTCTTTTATGTTATTACTTCTATCTCTACATCCCTTCTTGGTCCTCTGTATACCAGAAGACATCTCCTGTTATTCAAGACCCAGTTCAAATGTCACTTCATCTGAGATACTGTATTATTCATGCTCTTTAAGTTTTCAAGGAAAAGACATTCTCATATTACTACCAACATTGTTAGTTTATGGTAAGCTTACCTGGAGGGTTTGGGGGCATTATTTATTTATCTGTATAGTCACCCTAAATGTTACTGTTTCCACATAGAAGGTGTATGGTTAATGAATGGAATTATCAACTTTTTTATAATCGTAAAACATTTTGGTATATTTTCTTATGTCAATTTCTATAAATCCTACCTTAGATAAACCAAGGGTAGTTTATATGACCAAACAAAATTAAAGTATAGTACTTCATTCTTAATTAATATATACTTCAAAATGCTTGAGGGATGGTATGTTCATATTTCATTAATTCTCCAGCACATGTATGTCCTCATCCAGTAACTCTTCAAATTTTGCTTAAAGTTGGAGAAAGATGTTCAAGGAGGGAAATATGAAAATGACATGTGCAAAGACTATAAAAACACAGTAACTGAGCCCCAAACTTATGTAGAATAAGTGTCCTAAACCTGATTTAACTGACTTGACTGATGTATTAGTTAGGGTTTGACCAGGGAAGTATACCAGGATGAGTAATGTGACATATGGGGTTTACTATAGGGATGGAATTACATAATTGTGGAAACCATTGAAGGATTCTAATGAGGACTTACACCATTGTCTGCTGTGAGCCTAAAATTGCTGTAGGTCAAAACAGCTGACAGGCAGGATAAAGCTTGCCCTGAAGAAAAAGGAAAGCAAAAGCAAACTGGAACCTATAGGGACAAACTGAAGCATGTGTGTGTCTTTAACTGCCTTCAATCTCAAAAGTGCTAGTTTCTTCCAGAAGTTGCTGGCATCAGTTACAGTGGGGCTGCACATGTGCCATGACTTGGAGCAACTAAAGTAGGAGAATTGGGATCTAGGGTAGTGGCCCACACGACAGGGTGAGTCAATATTGGCAACTCGAATAAGCTCAAGTGAAGCTTGGAGCATCATTAAGGACATTTCAGCTTCAAATTTGCAAACAGTTCTGTTGTGCCCCAACTCTAACCTAGAATCACAGAGGGAAGAGAACTGAGGGGAAATTAGCTTGGGCATAGCTAATTTCTTACCTGTTGGGAGCCTTATGAGATCTAGATTTATTGAGCAGTTTAACTTTATAAAAATTAGTACCAGATCAAAATTACATGAAGGGTTCAAATACATCCAGAGTGTAATCAGAGTTTTGTGCCACTTTATTGTGGCATAAATTCCATACTTATGTTTTCTAATGCCAAATAAGCAAAAGCACAATTTGTATTTATGTGACCAAATAAGGAGAATTACATTTGTTTTTAATAAAGATGCTATATTATTTAAGAGTAGAACAAACTGAGTATAATCTGATAATGACTTTTTTCTACAAATTGCTGATCTAAAATGTAATTTTGTATGAAAAAAATATCCAGCTGTGCTGTCTTTTGTTCCCATTCTGAGAATCCTTTATTTTGTTATTATTTTAAGTGAATTACTAAGCTTAACTGTTTAAGATTGACTTTGTTTTGAAATCATCATGAACTGAAATTAATTATCTCTCAATATTATACATTTACTAACAGCTCTTTATAATCAGAGAGATCAGTTAATTGGAATATTTATTTCTACTTTGGTATAATAATAAAGATAATTTTCATTTATTGAAACAAGACATTTTGTGGGAGTGTGTAATGTACCAGTTATCTCAAAAAATAAAATCAAATTTTAATTCCTACTGTAGCCTGAAGAAACAGCAACAACAAAAACTCCATGTCTGTGTGTTGAATAATATGTCTTTCCCTAAGCTTGTTTGGTACAGAAAGCTCAAAGTGGACACAAAACAAAGACACTCAGACTGCCTCTTAATTTAAAAAGTACTAAAAATTCAGATAAGTTCTTTATATAAATGAGGATAAAAATCTTAATTTCATAATCGTTGATTGTTCAGGCATGTGTATGTATATTGTATATACATTTACACTTGCAGGCATCACATAAAACATACTTTTTTTTCTCCTAAAAAGTTTGAATAGTAAAATAGTAAATATTTTAAAATATTTAAATATTTTAAAATATTTTAAAATAAAATAGTAAAAATGCAGATTGCATTTTAATTTTTTTTCAGTTTTATTGAGCTATAATTGATAAATAGCCCTGTATACATTTAATGTGTACAGCAAAATGACCTGACTTATATATAGGGCAAAAAGATTACCACTCTTTTTAGTTAATATTCATCACTTCATACATAGTTTACAAAAAAAAATTTTTTCCTTGTTACGAAAACTTTTAGGATCTATTCTCTTAGCAGTTTTCAGGTATAGCATACAGCAATATTAACCATACTCATCATGTAGATTCCTTTTTTCAAAGCTAGCTAAAACAGTATTTCCCATTATACATTCTCTTTTAATAATACAATTTTGACAGTAGTCTCATTGTGAAGTGGTGTCTGCTTTTTCCTCTTGGATTTGGATAAGTTTGTGAACATGACAAAAATAATGCTCTGTGACTTCTAAAGCTGGGTTGTCAAAGACAAAATAGTTTCCATTTGATTCTATTGAGACACCTTTTCTTGGAACTGAGTCATTGTGCTGTGTGGAAGTCCAAGTAGACTACGGAAACGTTCACATGGAGAGAAAATAAGACACCCCCCCCTTCCCCAGACATGTGCACACAATGGCCCTGCTTGAGCTTCCAGTCTGCAGCCAGTATCAATTTACCAAGTATGTAACTGAGTTTTCTTGAAAGTGGATAACCTGGTCCTCTGTTAAGTTGCCCCAGTTGAAGATAGAAAGAGATGAACCAGCCTCACTTGTCCCTGCACATACTCAGATATTTCAACAAAATAATTGTTTTTGTTTTATTTCATGGTATTAGATCATAAAAGGCAATTGAGTTTCCACCCGGTTTACTTGGAACACTTGCCTTTAAAGTCCTGAGTGCCTCATGAGAAATCCAAGGCTACCATGCTGTCAGGATGCTCAAGTCACATATAAGACCATTTGTAGATGTAGACAAATTATCATCTGCTTGACAGTCCCAGATGACATCTCCAGTGGCAATCACCATAAACTATCAGACATGTAAATAAAGAAAACTCTAGATGAGTCTTGCCTCCCTCTGGCCAGTAATTGCTAATCTATGACTTCTTCCCATTGAGTCCTTACATAACAAGTTGAAGAGAGAAACCACCTTACTGTGCCCATTTTCAATTGGTGTCACACAAAGTATGTGAGCATAATAAAATGGTTGTTTTAAGCCATTAGCTTTTTGGGTAATTTTTATAATAGGTAAATAGATAGCCATAATAGACTGTGGTACCGGTAATGGAAGGCTACCTTTACAAAATCTAAGATATGATGCAGTGCTGTTGGTATGGGTCAGTAGGAAGAAGCTGAAAGGGCACTGAGGAAACCATTAGTGAAATCCTAAAGGGCATCAAAGACAGTGTTAGTAGAAGTATAAAGCACTGTGAGGAGGCTGTAAGTGAGGGTTTAAAGAAAAGAGAGGAAAATGTTACTGGAAGCTGGAGGAAAAGAGACCCTTTTATGAAGAGGCAGAAAGTATAAAACTGACAACTATAGTAATGTAGAAAATAGAGGCTATACTAAGAACTTGATGATCTAAGGTAAAGGGATTAGATTTCCAAGCAAAGTTTTGAGTGTGCTGTCTATCATTTTCTAGCTGCCAAATATAAAATGAGAGAGGAGAAAATTTAGTATAAATATAAATGATCCTAGACTTGCTGAGTTTGTAAATGAAACTGTTTCTCATTCCTAACCTGCCCTAGAAGAAGAGTCATAAAGTAAGAAATCGCCATAGTTCATAGATCAACTCTCGGGCACTGTCAGAAAAATGTCTCATGATAAAGATGAAACTAAGGGTGCAACTTTAAAAGTGTTTGTTAAGACCTCAAAAGTGCCTCATAGACCCTTTAACACACACAAAAGGCCTTCCAAGTATCTTAATGGCATGTTCTGTGGCCATCGCTGTTTAAAAAAAAGGCTTTCTAAGAATCTTGAAAAGCTTATCACGTGGTAAATTCAAAGGGAGCCCCTGGTGAAAGGTTTTTGTGGATGTGGCCTTTGTCTAATGGAGTATATTATAAATGGATACCACAAAACAGAGATTCTTTTTAAAGAAATGATATCATATTGAGTCGAAGGCAAGAGAGACTATATAAAATAAAGGAAGGTTTTCACACTCCTTTAAGGAATACAGGCAGGAAGCAGGCTGAGAAAACCACTCATCTGCAACCACAGGCCATTTCTTATGGAAAAAGAAAAATGCCTCAGAGGGCAAAACCAAGATCTCAGATCATAGAGCCTAGGGCCACCAAGAAATCCCAGGCATGAAGATTTAGCCCTAAATAGTTAACTGACCACATGTGCCTGGCTGGATTCAGGTAATTTTACAGACCAGTAACTGTTGTGTGTCTCCTGTTTTTGAATGGGAGTGTCTATATCAGCTATTCTATGCCTGTCCCATCATTGTGTACTGCCTATGTGGGGAACGTATAATATGTCTTTAGTTCACAGTTTATCAGTTTGAGAGAAATTGTATTCAAAGAGCTCTGCACAAGGTACAGGACCTGAAGAGCCTCAGCTGTAGCTGAACCAGATTTACCTGAGGAGATCTTAAACCTTGATGGACTGATGTTGTTATAGGAGAAGGCTTAGGGGCTTTAGGGGCAGGCATTGCTATATTTTGTATGTGAGAGGGAAATGGGGAAATGGATTGTTTTAGTTAGAAGGCAGACTGACAGATTGTATTTTCCAGAGATGGTTCCAATAATATCTCCTCTGCCATATGCTCATCTTATGTTGTGATTTTGACATCTTTCCCTCCCACTGAGAATTGAGGTCTATATTCTCTTCCTTTTAATCCCAGGCTTGTTAGTATGGTAGCAATAGTAAGACTGTGGTACATCCAAGGATGGGTCATAAAAGGTAATATGGCTTCCATCTGATTATCTTGGAACACTCGCTTTTATAGACCTGAGCAACCATGAAATATATGTTGTGAAGAAATCAAGGCCACATGGAGAGGCTGTATGTAGGTGAAGCCCTCACCTTTTGCATCATTAAATTTAATTGATTTATATTTTTTATAATCATGACTATATTTAGATTTATGTCTCATTTTATATTCAATGCATTTATTTTTTTCTCATTTTAAGAAGAGATAAAATTTTCTTCCTTTGATTTGAAAATATTACATATTTTTTAAATCTGGTGGTTGTTTATAATTTATTAAAACTCTGGATTCCCTTGCAATTTTCAGTAATTGATTTCTTTATCTTTCTCTTGAGCCAGAGTAGACATTAAGATTCTCTTTTGTTTCATGCACGTCTTCATCTCACAATATGAATATCCTCTGTAGTTTTAGTCTACAATAGTAGCAATAAAATTTCTATTTCTTTGCCATTTTTATTCTTGCTGTTGTTAGATGACAATAATTTTTATTAAATTGTTCACTCACCCTTATCTTACATATATAATTAAGCGTTTTCTTTGATTTGTTAATATCCATTCAATAGGATATCCTCCAATAAATATTTTTGTATCATAAAATTCCTGAGGTATCTTAAATTACATATTTATTTAATATATTAGTTTAGTTTGCCATAAAAATAATAGTATAATACAGTCCTTTATCTTGTACACTTTGAAAATATTTTTCCATTGTGCTCTTGTCCTTGGTGTGGCTTATAAATCTAATAATGAGTTGATTAGAATTTTTTCCACTGTTCTAGAAAATCTTAGTTTCACTGTTATGTGTCTGGTTGTGGCTTTTTAAAAGATCTTGTCTTTATACTATGAGACTTTTTAATATGAGATGTTTCATCTTTCTCTAATATTTGGATCTGTTCAATCCTTACTCCTTCAATATTTCCTCTGCTCTGTATATATTTTAACTCCTTCTAAGATTCTAATTTTAGGGAGTTTCATGTCTTTCTATCTTATAGATACCTCAGGTTCTTATTCCTTCCATGTTTTTTATTATTTTCTGATGATTTCTAGAAGGCTTTTTAAACTTAATATTCCATTTCAATAAGATAGCACTTTTGGCTGTATTATTCAGTTATAAAATCCTTCTACTGAATTCTTTATTTCTAACACAGGTATTATATTTTTATGAAAATAATTTCCATTTGGTTTTACTTTATAATTTTCTCATCTTCATTTACCAATAATTTGTATAGTAGTTTTGCTTTCCTTTTTCAAATATTTGATTTTTCTATATATGATACCTTTTATTCTTTACGGGATTAACAATATCTAGATCAGAAAATAGAATACAGAAATAGAGGCTGAAGCCCCAAACTTTTGAACTAGGTTGAAAGTAGTCAAAGACAGACAAGCAGATGCACTGAGATTTTCTACCTCCAGATTTTCCACCCCACCGCCCAAAAAGTGAACTACTTATCAGTTCTCTTTATCTACCTCTTCATTCAATTATGAAGTGAATGTCTCCCCTGTTAGTTAATCCCCTAGCCCTTGAGAAATGGAGGGAAGTGGGAGACAGCAGGGGCTAAAACATCAGGAGGCCCATTTTGATTTGGCTATACATATGGGGGGGGGGAGGGGGGCAGGTGAGGATTGACATAACATTATTTTACTTTCAGGTGTACAACATGATGGTTTGATATTTGTATATATTGCAAAATGATCACCACATTCTCTACCATCTTCTCTACATTAGGGTCAATTTATATTAAGCAATACTAAGCACCAGTAAAATATATTTTCTATTCACCTCACCCAGACTATTATTTAAGTAGAAAATTGCATTTTTAAAAATAGCATATTTCAGCCATTGCCATTATACTCTCTATTGGATTATTTTTCTCTTTAGATTTAAAGAGCAATATGCAGAAAAAGGAGAAACTAAGAGAAAACTAAGCCCTGGTACCTCATGTTTGTTTCATTGTGGACTAATTCATTCTTTAATTATCCCAGGTAATCACTCTTCTTTTAACTCTGTCCACAAATTTTTTGATACTCCTCCCTTCAAGAGGTGTAGCCTAATCCCACATCCCTTTTTTGTGGGCTTGATTTAAGGACATGCTTCTAACAAATAGAATTAACTGGAAGCAGCAATGTATGCCTTTAGGGACTAGACCATAAAAGGCACTGTAGCTTTCTTCTTGCACTCCTGCTTTCTCTCTGTCTGTGTCTCTCTGTCTCTCTCTCTCTTAGATTGCTCTCTGAGAGGGTGAGTTGCCAGGTATGAGGATAGTCAAGCATCTTATGAAGAGATCCGCATTGTGATGAAATGAAGACTTTTTCTACTAGCCATATGGGTAAACCATTTTAGAAATAAAACTTTCAGCCCTAGCCAAGGCTACAAATGACTGTAGCCCTGGGTGAAGCCATGCCTTCTGCTTCTGGAGAGGCCCTGAGCCAGAACCACCCAGAGAAGTTGTTCCTGAATTCCTGAACAACAGAAACTTTGGGATAATAAATGTTTTCTGTTTTAAGGCCACTAAAATTTTGGGTAATTTGATAGGCAGCAATAAATACCTAATACAGCTTCTTGAAACGTAATAGGCTAGTACAATTGGGTTTAATTTCTCTATTTTTATAATATTTGTTTTTCTCACTGTTTTTTTGAATTAAGGTGAATAGTAAGAGTATGCTTAGTTCTATAAGAAACCTCCAAACTCTCCTCCAAAGTGGCTGTACCATGTGTGATTCCACCAGCAATTAATAAAGAGTTCTTGTAGCTCCACACCTCACCAGCATTTGGTGCTGTCAATGTTTTGGATTTTGACCATTCTAATAGGTGGTTAGTAGTATCTCATTAATTTTCATTTCTCTAATGGCATAGAATGTTGAACCTTTTCATATGCTATTTGCCATCCGTATATCTTCTTTGGTGAGTTGTCTAAGATCTTTTGTCTATTTGCTCATTTTCTTATTGTTGAACTCTAAGAGTTCTTTGTATATTTTCTACACCAATCCTTTATCAGATATGTCTTTGCAGATACTTTATTCCAGTCTTTGGCTTATCTTTTCATTTTCTTTGACAGATCAGATGCTTATAATGAAGTCCAGCTTATCAATTGTTTATTTCATGGATCATGCCTTACTTGTTGTATCTAAAAAGTCATCTCTGTATCTAAGTTTGTCTAGATTTTCTTCTATGTTATCTTCTTGAATTTTATATTTAGGTATTTATTCCATTTTGGGTTAATTTTTATGAAGAGTGAAATGTCTTTTTCAGGATTCATTATTTTGCATGTGGATGCCCAGTTATTCCAGTACCATTTTTGAAAAGACTAACTTTCCTCCATTTACTGACTTTTTGTAGCATGCCTTTTAAAAATCAGTTTTATTTAGGTATAATTTTTATGGCATGAATTTAATCAGTTTTAAGTGTAAGATTAGATGCCCTTTGACTAATCATTGCAGTGTGGAGCTACCACCGTAATCATAATAGAGATTATCTTCATCACTTGAAACAGTTACCTGAGACCTTTTTGTAGTTAATTTCTTACCCCAGTCCCAGTCTATGGCAAGTAGTGATTTTATTTCTGTCACTATAGATTTGTCTTTTTGCAAATTCCATATAAAAGGAATTATACATTATCCTCCTTGTATGTCTTTTCACTTAGAATAATTCTTTGAGATTCATCTGAGTTGAGTGAATTGATTATAGTTTGGGGCTTTTATGTATATATCTATGGGTTGACCAAAAAGTTCATTCGGGTTTTGTCATACGATGTCATGAAAAACCCAAATGAAGTTTTTGGCCAACCCAATACTCTAAATATTTGAAGACAGAACTTTCTGTGAACATACACTCATTTTCTTCAGCATACACCTACAGTGGAGTTTCTGCATCACATGATAAGTAAATATAAAACTGTAAGAAATGGTAATTATCTTTTTGCATTCTTACCAACAGTGTATGAGAGTTCCTCCTCATTCTCACTCAGGCTTACTATCTTCAGACTCTTTACTTTTAGCTATTCTGCTAGGTATGTAGAAGTATCTTACTGTGGCTTTAATTTGTATGTACCTAATGACTAATGGTGCTGGCTACCGTTTTAATGTACTTTAAATATTTTCTTCAGTAAAGTGTCCAATAGAATATTTTACCTATTTTTACTGGTTGTTCAGTTAATAAAAGCTATTGTTTTTGTTATTGAATAATTCTTTATATATTTTGAATAGAAACCCTTTATTGGATATATGATTTGCAAAATTTTATCCCAGTCTCAGGAGTGATTTTGTATTTTCTTAACCATTTGTTTTGAAGAGAAGTTAATATTTTATGAAATCCAAATTTTATACACTATAATCATTTCATAGACCAAGGACTTTATTCTTCTCTCTTCTGGAAACTTTATAGTTTGACCTCTTACATTCATTTCCATCATTCATTTTGAGTTAATTTTTGTCTGTAGTGTGAGTTATGGTATGAAGTTCATTCTTTTAGATATAGATATCTAATGTTTTCAGAAATTTTTCTTTTCTTTTTTTTTTTTGTAAAGGTTACACTTTCCTCTTTTCTCATTTTTTTTGTAAAGACTACACTTTACTTGTTGTGGAAAATAAATTGACCATATATATCTCATTTGGACTCTATAATCTGTTCCCACTTATCCATATGAGTCCCCTATACTCCAAAACCACACTGCAGGTTACTTTAAAAATATGAATTATTTCTTAGCTCTTACTGCTGTATTGAATATTCTTTCTTTGTAAAGCAAACGAAAACTCAAAAAAAAAAAAAACTAAACTCACATATACATACATAAAGATCTGCAATGCATATTTGGAAGTGTTTATGGAAACTACGAACTTTTTCCCCATAAATGAAGAGGGAGATGAAAAATCATTTACCAGATTTTAATGATTGAAAATATATAATCATGTAAGAACAAATATTTGGCTCATTTGTATTTCCACCAAGAGAGTTACAAAATATAAAAATCTAAATATGATGACTGTAGTGGTTCACTGTGAATATTTATATTAGATATAAAGATCATTTTGATTTTACAAGCGCTTCAAAATTTTAGTCATACTTCTCAAAAATAATTTGTTATAAAAGTCATTAAAATATATGATGGCTTTTTTTTTCACACCAAGGAAATATAATGTCACAACATCACTAACATTGAAATTTAGTACTCTCAGATATTCCACTAAAATCCTACATGTTTCTTAAAAGTCACATCTCTGTTTAATATAAGTACAAAATTAAAGACTTGATTCAGTGATTTCCATATATATTTGTCTTACAAAACCCCATAATTAACAGAAAGAGTAAAAGGAAAATGAGATACAATCCCATTTGGTATGTATTATATTATATTGGGATTCAGAAATCTTGGATTCTGGCCTTGTTTTCCCAATAACTAGCCAAGGTTTTTTTTGTATATAAACTCTAGAGCCTTAGTTTTCTCACTGGTAAATGATAAAAATTGGACCCAATATAATATCTTAGTAATTTTTTTTTTTCAAATAATGATCAGTACTCTAGTTTCAGCTCAGACACGTAGAGGGATAAAAAGAGGATAACTCCCATACTTACAAGAGAGTGAAAGAACAAATTGAAAATTAATTACTTTCCTTGAAACTATAAGAGACTGAGATCACAGGATAAACAACGCATCTGAAATCTAAAGACAGATCTGCAGGGAGACACAGAACCTGAGTATTTGCCTACTTGGCAAAGACACCACCTATGACACTATAACCATCTAATCCAGTGAGAAGATACAGCTAGAAATTTGTAATACATTGCTAAAAGCCAGATGGGAGCCCACAGATAGAGAAGAATGTACATCATTTTGCAAGCTTTTCCTTCAGGAATACCACAAAAAGCTCAAAAGACTATTTGGGAAAACCATGAGAAAGATTCCCTCATGGTGCTAGGGAATGGGAATAGCAGCCACTATCAAATATGGCCTGGAATCCGTCTCCCTAACTTCCCTATGGAAGAAAATATTTAATCTTCAGGGTGGAAGACAACAAAATTGTAGACAGAGGGCACTGGTGGGAACCCACTGCAGCTGGTGGTTGGGGAACAGAGGTATAAAACAAACAAACAAACAAAAACTCTAACTCTGGAGGAAGGAATGGCAACCTACTAGAGCCAACATATATTTGGAGGAGAGGCAGGAATGTTTCCAAAGGCCATATCCCTGAGACCCATGTTCAGAACGTCAGAGAACTCTCATCTCTTCTCCCTCTACCCTGAAAGGGACAACTACCACCACAAGTGTTGAGTACACATAGTATTGGAATACAGCTGGGATAGTGGTAAGAGAGTCTCTTGAGGAGCAACACAGAGAGGAGAAGCAAAGTCAGACAAGGATACTCAAACTCTAGCAAATTTCCAACCATGGCTAAATTTTATCTAGGTGAAAGCACACTACTCAAGAAAAACTTAAAGGCCTGAAAGAGAGGCTCTCGTTGCCTCCCCCCCCCCATATATATATATACCTCATTTTTGACTGGCCTATCCTATGCGGCATTTTCAGATGCCAACTAAATGTATGTGGCATACAAACAGACAATAAAACTCACAATCTAAAGAGGCAAAATGATTATCAGAACCATAGTTAGATGTGATACAGATTTTTAAATTATTAGAAAGGCATTTAGAATAACTATGATTAGTATGTTAAAGACCCTAATGGAAAAGGTAGGCAACATGAAAGATTAGATTGGTGATTTTAGCAGAGAAATGGGAAATGTAAGAAATAATTAAATTGAAATTATAGAAAAATTTTTTTAAAAACCACACATAAAGGAAGAAAGTTAAGTATGTGTTAGATGGGCTCATCGGTAGACTTTGACTAGCTTAGGAAAACAGCCTAGGAAAGATCCAGCCAGTTTGAAGATAGGTCAGTAGAATTTCCAAAGAGAGGCAGAAAACTAAATTAAAAGGAAAAAAAAGTAGAAAAAAAAAGATAGACCAAAGGATCCATGGCCTGAGGAACAATATTAATATCATGCACTCTAACATATATCTAGTTGGAACCCCAGGAATGTAAGAAAGAGAGAACTGGGATGAAAATATACTTCAAGGAGTGATGGTCAAGAACATTCTAAATTAGTGACAGATACCAAGCAAAATACCCAATTTTCTCAGAGAACAAGTGTTTAGCAAGCAACACTAAACAAACAACAAAAACCTATGTATATCACATTCAAACTGCAAATAAGAAAGATAAAAGAGAAAAATTTAAAGGCAAGTAGAAAAAAGAGACACATTGCTCAGAGATAAAGTAAGAATATATCAGACCTCTCACCTGAAAGCATGCAAACAAAAATATAATGGACTGATATTTTAATGTGTTGAAATAAAAACTAACT
Source organism: Eubalaena glacialis (assembly GCF_028564815.1). Lineage (NCBI taxonomy): Eukaryota > Metazoa > Chordata > Mammalia > Artiodactyla > Balaenidae > Eubalaena > Eubalaena glacialis. The sequence goes on from NC_083727.1 coordinate 23,331,151, forward strand.
TACTTTTGATGGGAATGCAAAAATGACAAAACCACATTTTCAGTTAGTCTGGCAGGTTCCTTTTCTGTCTTTACTTTCTTTTTTAAAAATGTTTTATTTTGAAATAATTATATTTTAACAAGAAGTTGCAAAGATAATGGATAGTACAGAGAGGTTCTGTGTATCTTTCATCCACTTACCCTAAATGGTTATATCTTACCTGCTTATAGTACTGAACTAGGAAATTGACATTGGTACAATATGTGTATATAGATCTATGTCACTTTATAATGTGTAGAGTCATGTAACCATCACCAAAATCAGGATAGAAAACTATTTCATCCACAAAGATCTCACATCCTCCTCTCCAATATCCCTAACCCTTGAAAACCACTAGTTTGTTCTCCATCTCTATATTTGTGTCATTCAAGGATGTTATATAAATATAATAGCATGCTATGTAATTTTTTGATGCAAGATTTTTTCACTCAGCATAATGCTCTTGACATCTCTCCAAATTGTTGCTTGTATCAATAGTTTTTTCTTTTAATCACTGTTTACTATTCCATGGTATGGATTTACCAGTTTGTTAAGCCATACACACATTGTAGGGCATTTGGGTTATTTCTGTTTGACTATTACAAATAAAACCACTATGAAAAATCACATACAGTTTTTTGTGTGCATATAAGTTTTTATATCTTTAGAATAAATGCCCGGAAGTGTGATTGCTGAGTAATATGGTAAAGTATGTGCAATTTTTTTCTTCCAGAGTGGCTGTACATTTTACATTCCTACCAGCCATAAATAAAGAAAAAAAAATGGAAAGACACTGGAAATTTAAGGTATATAAATCACTAACAAATTGATGAGAAAAAAGAAAAACAACTCCTGCAAAATGGAAAAAACAAATGGCAAATCAGAAAAGAAAAAAAATACAAATGGCAGTTAAACATGTGAAAATATGGTCAGCTCACTAGTAATAAGGGAATTAGTTACAAACCAACATATAGTAAGACATAAATTCACAATAACAAATTGGCAAGAAATTTAATATTCTCATAATGGCAAATATTGGTGAAAAGAACAAGCCATTGGAACTTTTCATATTTTTTTGCAGAATTATCTTTGGGCATCACCACTTTGAGGAGCAATTTGGCACTATCTGGTACAGTCAAAGATGAAGCTATAACACAATTCAGTGGAAGCATCACTAGGTATGTACCCTAGAGAAACTCGTACGTGAATGCATAAGGATTTAGCAGATGCTGTTGATGCCTGGCCCATGTCCCTTTGGCCTGCCTGAGTTCACCTACTGCTGCTGTAAACAGCTATTGACCTGCTACCAGACCCTAACCTTGTGTGTCTGGGTCTTCCTTCTCTATTTGAGCCCTTTCTCTGGAAACAAATGGGACCTAAATGGTGGACATGGGAGCAATCAGGAAGTGCCTGTGTGAACACTGCTGAGGGCAGCTCTCAACATAGGGAATGGGGAGCAGGAGCTAAATGCTCCAGCTTCCTTTTACTCTGGTAGAGTAATCCTGAGACATGTTCCACACAATCCCCAGTGGAATCACACCCTGGTTGCTCACGGTGGTATTTATCTTGTTAAAACATACTTTATTGCCCATTTTCTCTTTCCTGTTTTTCTTTTCCTGATTCTCATTTGTGGTGCCTGGGATACCCTGTGAAATAAATTGTCTGTCTCCAAATTCTTGGCTCAGTTGGATTTGGGAGAGGGGTACTCAAACTAAAACAGTATAAGAATGTTCATTGAAGTATGGTTTGTAATAATGAAAAATTAGAAAAAAATGAGTTTGTTTCCTCTTGTTGTTTCATACTATGGTAGCAAAAGAAATCAAGAATTTATTTTTCCATCTAGAAGAATTAAGAGTTTGTATCAATTTAATACTCTCTGAATTGGGAACATTAATTCCTAAATTTATAAGATCACCTTATATGGGGTCAATAAAAGGAATGTCATAATTTGGTATAACTGTAGAGCACACATTCAAGTGAAATACCAAGTAATGGGATTAAATGCATGCTTGGAAATAAATACAGTTATCAAGTTCTGAGTGAGTGACCATGGGAATGTCCATTCCCAGACAATTCCAACAAGCCAAATAGATAGTAATTATTGTATTTTCTTTGGTGAATCGACAATTCAATTTTATTATACCTTGTACTAGTCTGCTTAGGCTGCCATAACAAAATATCACAGACTAGGTAGCTTAAACAAAGAAGTTTATTTTATCACGGTTCTGGTGATTGGAAGTCCAAGATCAGGGTGCCAGCAGGGTTATCATTTGGTGAGAGCTCTCTCCTGGGGTTGCAGACAGCTGCCTTTTTGCTTTATGTTTACCTGACCTCTTCTTTGTGCATGCTCTGAGAGGGAGAGAGAGCAAGGGGTAGAGATAGAGCTCTCTGCTGACTCTTCAATAAGGATACTAATCCCATCAGATAAGAGCTCCACCCTTATGATCTCATTTAACTTTAATTACCTCCTTAGAGGTTCCATCCCTGGTCACAATAGAGGTTAGAGCTTCAACATATGAATTTTAGGGGACACAAACATTTGGTTCATAACATACTTTCTATTCTCAAGATTTCTTAAAATAAGTTACAAGGAACCCATCTCCCACCGATTACTAAGAGGCTTTTGAAATTATATACAAATAAATTATTTTTCAATCTTGATTTTGCTTCTAAGAACTTATTACAAACTGTAATCATATAGAATATAAGATTTGGAATAAAACTTTGAGATTATCCACGGTAAATACCCAACATAAATTGCTATGTGTTCTTGGCAAGGTGCCAAAATCATACTCTTCTATCTAGATACAGGAAACAGTGAATTATATTTATTTAAATATTGAAAAAAACTTCTTAATATTGTCCCATAATATATATTCTTAAAATATTCACACATTAGACCTAGATATTCCGTCTGGAAAATGCTCAACATACATGTTCTCTGCTTTCACATGTAATTCATCTTCATGGTAACCTAGCCCCAGAACAACTCAGGTGCCCAAACTGGACACTGTGATATGTATATGGGCGGTCAATTAATAGGTATTTTTTATATGATTTTCTCATAAAGAGAGTTAATACAGTATAGATACTTTTTCTCATTTTATGTCATGTCAGACATACTGCTGTTTCAAAATTGAAGTTGTGTGGTGGTCGTTGTTGTTTTGGTAAAAGAAAGAAGAGGAGGAAGAGCAGAATCAATTATATGATTTTATTATCCACTTCTCTCCTTTGGGCTGTATTGCAGCTGCTATTGTTGAATAGTTGATATAGAGTTAAGTCTGGAGAAAAGAAATTGATGTAGTATGGTAAGGAAAAATTCAATGATTATCACATTGAACATCTGTACATGAGATATCATTATTGTGGCTATTACTTTATTACTTTCAGGGACTGGATTCCTGTTGTATTCAAATGTAGTTCTTCTAGATATTGTTATTATATGATCATCTCTGACTTTCTAAGATATTTCCTATTCCTCGGGGGCATAAAGACTGGAAACTACATATCCTGACCTTTGGGGTTCAGTTATATTAAGCTGGTGAGAGGCAATCTCATGAGATTGTGTAGGAGTAGAAGCCATTGTTCTCAGGTGGTAGTGGAGGGTAAATGGGTGGGCTTTGGCAGATGGTAGACACGTTTTTTTTTTTCAATAGATTTTGGGTTATCCTGTTGATAACTGTCTTCTGAGGTATGGTAGGCAACTGAAATCATGAATGACTTCCTGAGATTCCTTCACTTAAGAATTTCTTGAAAGCAGACTTTTTGACCTTCATTCCCCCACCTCCCAGCAATTGTATTGGCCTCTAATTCTCTAATTCTCTAATTGTATTAAACCCTTTCAGATGTGAAATATTTACAGTGCCTTCAATTTTAATAACTGAATACTGACTATTTGGTAGTGTATATTTGGCATTCTCTGATGCTGATAGCAAATGCTTTTTGTTTTATTAATGGTTTTATGGTTATGTAAGGAAAATCCCAGAATTTTAAAAAATTGCTTTTATTAAATTAACTATGTACCTCCATCATACCCAAAGCTCTCTTTGTTTTTCCTCATTGTTTCAAAAGTTCTTCTTTAGATATTAAAAAACTCGATGCTAATGGTTTTCATCTTTTGTAATGCCAAAAATTGAGAAATGGCGATAAAATAAAATTAATATAATGTCAGTACATTATGACAAAGACTCTCACCTTGACCAAACTCTTGACTGGCTCCTTGGAGCCTGACTAGGTCCAACCTTGGTCGTGTCCTCAAGAGTCCAGTTTAAGCAAGAATCCTGTTAAGTGAGAATTCACCACCCTGGATATCTGATCAAATTCTTCATCTCCTACTATCCCCAAGGGATAGCTGATCACCCTGCCCTGCCTTTAGTAAGAATTGTGTTGAATCTATTAAGCCAGAATCACCACTCACCCGTGAGGTTTCCAACCATTGATGCCCTTAAACTGTCCCTTGGATATAAATCCCCACTTGTCCATGTTGTATTTGGAAATGAGCCCAGTCTATACTGAGGTCTCTTTTCCTCTATTGTAATAGTTCCTGAGTAAAATCTGTTTGTTTCTGCTTTATCTATGGTCTGGCTCTGGGTTTTCCTTAACAATTTCTTTTATATTGTTTTATTTCTTTTTAAGCTTTATTTATATTATAAAAGTCACAAATGAAATTTGTCCAAACTTGGAATAAAAAACATTGAAAAAAAATGAGATAAAAATATCACCCTAGTCTTCTTAATCTTGTCAAAAGATACTAAGATAGGTTAGACCATGGAAGACTCTTTGAGATTTCCAAATAAAATAGCAAATGTCAAGTTACACTGCATCATTCCAGGAACTACAGAGGTTAGTAGACCTCATTCAAGACTAGAAAAAATCACAATCTAGTGAACAGGTTTGTAGTTAAGATTACCTCAAAGTTGGAGGGCAAATAGTTAATAAATGACAACAAAGAAACCAGATCTTGGTACAATAACATTAAAAAGTTAAATGATTTTTTTTTTAATTACATCATTGAGAAAAAATTTATTTTGATATCTCATTTTATTCTCGTAGAATTGTTAACATTGCTGATTTTACCTAAATTATGGCAAGGATTAATTAGAGACCTGAAGCTCTGAAGGAAGTAGCTTAACTCTTTCCAGAATTTCCTACCTGCAAGTCCTAGAAAACTCCCAAGGGCAAGTTTCACATGTCTGGCCTCGTTTAAGACTGAAATCATTTTTAGGAGAAATTCTGAAGGGCTTAGAGGAAGCATCCAAAATTTCAATTGCTTCTCTGAAACCTTGGAATCCTGCCTGTTAATAATCTCCATACTCTTTGCTTAGAATTTACCCACAGAATCAACTGACAGGAAACTGCCTGTCACCCTCCACCCTACCAGCAAGACTGTGCCAAAACACTCGTCAGAAACCACAATGACAAAAATAGATCCATTGACGACTATGCATTGATTAAGAAATAGATGTACAGATTCAAGCTATCTTTATTCTTTTTTCCTTGTTTTGATGATGGTGGTAAAAAGAAAGAAAAAGCTACGTAATAGCATCTGGGCAGACAGCTTGTACACTAAGTCCAGCCCTATGTAAATTAAAATATTTGAGTTCTTATAATATCCCTAAAAAGCATGGCATTCAATACAAACACCACAGACATTCAGTACAGAACATCTCACTGCAGTCATGCTGCCGGGTAGAGCTTGCAGCAACAGCAGCAGTACGAAAAGAAAATTCTCTTGTACAGCTGAATGGCTGCACTAGAATTTTCAGTGTTCAGATGTAATTAGAAAACAGCTGTGAAGGAAAATCAATTGTTCCTGGTAGTCAATGGCTAATTTTCCACAATCAAAATAAAGAATGCAATATGACATGTTTGTAATGAGCAAGTAATTGTTTCTCTTTTGTTTATTGTTTTAACATTTTTCCCTTTATTTGTGAGAGCTGTCACTTGCTTGCTTCAGGACAACTTCTCCCAGTCTCTGCTTCTCCCATCCATATTTAAAAACTTGCAACTGCCGAGCAGGCTACATAGTCCAGCTCAGTTTATTCAAGATTACCTTACTTATGATGATGATTTGTGGACTAGCAAGGAAATGTTGTCCTTGCTTTTATGAATTCACAATAAAGCTTCCATAAATGGAATGATTATTAAACACTAGCATTTATTCATGGGATTTAACTTTGATTCATTCCGCAAAGGTCTCATGTGTCAAAATGATGTAGTTCCCAGAATTCATTGACCTGCTGCTCCAAGTGCCTCTGCATTGCAAAACAACAAAAAACTAAAACAACCACAGGGCCCTTTTTTATATCCTTCTTCTATCATTAGCATAGACAGGAAGGGATTGCTGCAGCAGATGGATAGAAAAGTAAACCTCTATGGTGCACAACTGGAATGTAGATGGATGGGAAATGAACTTAAATGTTACAATAGACCAATGAGAGTAAAATTGTTTTATCATGCAAAAGAGTCTGGTTGAGAAATACCAGGAGGAATAACACTCCTATGCTGCTTTCAGCATAAAAAAAAGAAAAAAATACTTACATTAATTGGTGAAATTAACCTCTCTTATTACTTATTTTCTATACTTACATTTTTTTCTAGAACATTCTTTGATAGCTACTGTAGTGACAGTGGAAGAGAGTGAAATGAATAATAAATAGGGGTTGACTCAGTTGCTGTGTAATCTTGGCACCATGCCTTAATTTTAGTTTCCCTTCTATTTCTTTATAAGAGAAATATGATAATAAATAAGTGAATATGGGCTCTTTCTTTTCCTAATAATTATGACACAAAGTACACTAGTACATTAATTAATATTTGCAATTAAAGTTCTGGAGGAAAGGCATTCCTCAACTTTTCAAAAGTGCACATTTAGCAACCAATAGCCAATAGTGATAATTAGTTTCATAAAGTCTGTTTATGCCTATGATTGACACATAAGGTTGAAAATATAGTTGAATTTTTCCTCAGCTTTTATCTTCAGAGAGCCTGCTCCAGAATCTGTGTGGTGTTTGTTACATACCATTTACTGGGCCCAAAAAAGACATTATGGGCCAAAGTAACAGGTTATAAAAAAAGGAACTCTATATTCTTATGAAGCAGTCTAAATTATTAACTGGGAACTCAAGTTTGAAAACCACTGGTACAATTCAAATTTTGTGGCTAATAAATATTATAAATTTTAAACTGAAATACATTTTTCAAATGGCTAAGGTACCATGTGATTTTTAAATGAAATTTTAGAAGGGACTATCCTACGTGATTATCTATCCACCTTTATACTTCACAATTTGGGGTAGAATACTTGTAATTTAATATTCAGAATCATCTTAATGAACCTTATATTTTCACTTCTTTACCTATGCTTTTCTTTACCCTCAGCACAGAATGCTGTCTTTTCCCACTTCCCATTTTTTTTGGAGAAGCAGCACAGGCAATGTCAAGAGATGTCTGATTGAGTTTAAATGTATTTGTTTTAAGAGTAGAATTTCATATGTACAGTTTTAGACTTTGTGCAAGAAAACCAATGGAAATTGGATAGAAAAATGAAATAATAGAAGAGAGCTGACACTTGTCATCCCAGGACTATAGGAAGAGGCAATGTAATTGAAAGCTATTTAGGTGTAATTATATATACATTATAGGACCAGACAACCAATTTAAGTGAAGGAGAAAGAAAATAAACAAAAGTATGATGAATTATCTACATTTCCAGGATGATAGCTATTAAATTATCATATATTATATATATGTGTATGTATATATATATACCACATACTTTCTCCATGTAGCCAGAAACCTGTCACCTACCACCCTGACCATATATCTGGTAAAAATATTTTCTCATCTGGTCACAAATACAATCATATGACAGATGCTGTGTCAATTATAGTTTATCTTTTAGAAATTTTGAAATTGTAGAACAACATACAGAGAGTGAAGGCTGTAAGTTGGAGTTACCTTGTGACAACCTTAAAGGTTTCATAACATCAAACTCCTGCTGCTGAAATTCCCAGATCTTCCCTTTTCCTTGCTCTTCTCAGGAATTGTTTCGTCAGCTTTTTCTTTGATTTTATGATTAACCCAAGAACTTTTCTAAGAAGTTTTTATCACTCAGCTATCCCTTTTATTTATTCAGTTGGTTTGTGGTACATGACACTCAAATACATTAAAGCAATAAATAAATAAAAATAACACAAAAGTTAGTACCTGAGAATGGGTCACAGGCAACTGATCTTGAATGAAAAGGTGTGGTTTTGGAATTCTTCAGACCAAGAGGGGGCAATAAGGAATGAAACACCCCATGGATGGTAATGTAATAGCCATAACTGGCACTGGTAAAATACCTAATCAAATTTTGATTTCTAAATCCTCTGAGACTGTCTTCCCACGGACAGAATCTCTGTGGAAAAGGTAGCTGCTTCCATAGATAAATTTTATAGGGTATAAGCAATGGCAAAACCGACGAGAGAGCTAGTTGCTTCAGATACAGTGGAATATTTAACATAAAGTGTAACAAGCCCAAATTCTTCCATTAAATAATGGAATGAAAATTAAGTTGGACTCTAAGCAGGGCAAAAAACCCCGAAACCAAACCAAAACAAAAAACTGACTATTTTGACAATAGGAATAACAGGGATAAAATCCGTATTCAGAGATTGACTCTAAATGTTCCTGAAATTTTGCAGAGGTTGGAGTAGTACACAGTTCAACCAGATTTGTTATGTAGAAACCAGGGTGTTGGTTAGAATACACTATGAGTCAACTACATTGGGGATATCTTGGAATATACAGACAATTTAGAGTGACCCCCTAACCTCCGGAATATCTTTCTTCTCCATCTGAAGACGTTTCTATTTTATATTCTTTGCTAACAGAAGATGTGATTTTATGCTGGGAGGAGATAATTATTCTCTGAAATTCCACATTCAGGGCCACATCTGTCATTGAAGCTTTCCTTGCTGGACTAATAAATTTACTTTCAACAAGGTCATAAAAATAGCATATGTAACTGACTTGGAAAGGAGAGTTACATATATAAGTAATTACAGGAATTTGGTACAGAATGTCATCAAAAACCTTACGGGAATTTTCTCAGTGAGTGTGAATATAATTTTCAAACAGGTTGGATTTTTTTCTGCATATGCACTCAGCAGATAATTATCTATTATTTGCTTGGGAAACCATGTGGCTAAAACAAACTTGAAAAAAATAATGATCTACTCTACATTCCAATTTTTAAATTTAAAACTCTCCATGTAATACAGAGAATGCAAGGTAATGACAATGGGAAATAGAAATGTTGAATTAATTCTATCTTCTACATAACTCACCTGGTCTATATTCAATTCCTGCATCCATAGTTACATATTCTGACTTCTCTTCTGTTACATAAGTTGAAATGTTTCTGATCCTACTTAAGGCTAAATCCTCTGCAAGTACTCTGGATTCCCTTTAATCTACTCAAGGATGTTGCTCCTGCAATTCACCTTTCTCATTCCATCATCAAGCTCTCCTGTCTACTAAACCATTTTTGTAATCTATAAACTTTTACAGTCTTGAAAAATTAAAAGTAAACCTCATCATGTACCCCTTCTCCCCATTCAACCCTGATTCTTAGCTTTTATTTATGGCAAATGATTAAAAAGATTGTTTTACTCATTTTTCAACTTCCTCTTCTCCCACTTTTTCTAGCACTCTCTCCAGTTCGGACTTTATTTTCACCACTCAACATGAACAACTCTTGTTAAAATCACCAGTGATATCTGTATTGCCAAATTCGAAATTCAACTCTCAATACCCATACTAGTAACTTAAAAGTTACTCCCTGAAACAGGAGATTGCACACCCCTTCCTGAAACGCTTTATTCATGTGATGTCTGACGTCACTCTTTCTTGGTTCATCATTCCTTCTAAACCTTTGCTGGTTTTTCTTTATCGCATTGAATCTAAACTTAGGAATGCCCCAAGCTCAATTCTTGGCCATTTTCTCTCTCTACATTTATCCTCTAGCTTTTTGTCCAGTTGCGTGATTTTACTACTATGTAAAAAGTGATGACTTCCAAATTTACATCTCAATTACCAATTTTTCTCCTGAAATTCAGCTTCTTACAGTCAAATAATGTTTCCTTGGATGCCTAGTAGGTTTATTAATGTTACCATGTACAAAATCAAATCGTCTATTTCTTTTCCTATGTCTCTAAATATTTTCTGAAGAGTTCAATGTTCTCATTGTTATACACTATTCCAATGTATAATTATACCACATTTGTATACCCACCTACTACTTGGCTTTGTTCCAGGTTGGAGATCTTATAAATAGTGCTAGTATGAACACTTTTTGCACATATTTGGAAACTATATGTGCTTTTATTCTAGGTATATATCTAAAAGTGAAATTGAAGGGAATGTATGAGATCAACTTTAGTAGATAAAAGCCAAAAGATTTCTGAAGTGGTGTGCAAATATACACAGCCATCAGCAGTGTATGAGGTCTTCACCTAAGGCATGTTATGACCAATACTTGGTACTTTGTCTTTTTTATTTTGCTCTTATGTTTGGTGATTAGTAGTGCTTCGTTGTCATTTTATGTACATTTCTTTCATTATTACTGAATTTGGGCATCTTTATGTGTGTCCATTCGCAATTTGGTACCCTTTATTTTAAGTGCCTGTATCAGACTTTTTCCAAGTTCTATAGGATTGACAGGTTTTTTTGTACAGGTTATTTAAATATTCTGGATACAAGTTCTTTATTAGAATTGTGTATTGCAAACATTTTCTCTCAGTCTATGGCTTGTTGCCCTTAAAGTCATAAATATGATCAAAATTATGTTTTTTCTTTATTGTTATTGATATTTATGTCCTTTTTATCAAATATTTCATACTATAAAGTCAAAATATGATTCACCTATACTTTTGTCTAATAGCTTTACTGTTTTAACTTTTATATTTAGATTTCCAATCCATTTAGAACTAATTTTTTGTGTATAGTTTGAGAATGGGGTTAATACTAATTTCTTTTGATTAGGATTATACTGACTATATATATCAATTTAAGAAGAGTGGAAATATTAACAAAATATATTGTCTTCAAATCCATGAACATTTACCCCTCCTTTTGAGTCTTTTGTAATTTCTGTATTTATATCAGTTCATCTTTCATTAAATTTATTACTAGATATTTAATGACTGACAAGCCCATTATAAATTGGTTCATTTTCAAATTTTAGTTTCTTTTTGTTTATTGCTGGTATAGATAATTCATATAAATTGGCCTTCTATCTAACAACTTGCTAAGTACACTTATTTATACTGATAATTTGTAAATTTTTAGTAATGTCTATATTTACTACCATATCCTTTGTGAAAAATTAATTTTATTTCTTTCTTCCCAAATTTTATACATTTTATTTATTTTTATTGCCTTATTGTACTAACAAGGATTGTACAATGGTACCAGAAAATGGTGATAGGGAGTATTCTGTTGCATTTCTGAGCTCAGGGTAATGCTTAAAATTTTCATTATTAAGTATAATGTTTGAAATAAGTTTTCTGTTCTTATGTTTAAACAGAATTTTTAAAAATCCTTCTATTGCCTGATTTCTAAGAGTTTTAAAATGAATTCATGTTGAATTTTATGAAACCCTTTTTTGTGTAGCTATTCAGGTGATAAAATGACTTAAATTTATGTTTTAATTAAAAAGAGTTGCATTGATTGAATTTCAATTTTTATGCAACTCTTGTATTCTTGGAATACAAGCAAATGGTATTTTCTTTTTATAGGTAACTGGATTTGATTTGCTAATATTTGTTTAAGATTCTTGCATTTATAGGGATATTTGCCTTTGAGTTCCTCTTTTTAACATTTTTAATGATATTTGAGCAACAAATATATCCAGTTTCAAACAATGACTTGGGAGGTGCTTTCTTCTTTCCTAATCTCAGAAGTTTATTTAAGATTGCTGTTACTTCAACCTTTAAATATGGAAGCATTCTCCAATAAAACTAAGTGGTTTTGTGGATTACATTCTGGGACATTTAAAAGATTCAATTTCTTTGGTAAATAATGCCTCTTCAGATTGTGTCTTTTTGTTAACCATATAGAATCATGTTTTTCTAGGAATCTGCTCATCTCATGTAAATTTTACAATTTAACATACGTATGTTCATACCTCCTTATAATCTTTTTATGTCGTTTGAATATGTAATCATATGCTCTTTTTCATGTCAGTTATTTGATTTTTTTAAAATTTGTTTTTCTTGATCAGTCTTGCTATGGTCTATAGTTTTTAAAAAGCTTTCTTTAAATAAAATATGATGTTTTTTAATTTCATCAGTGTATTTTATCATCCATTGTTATAGACTGAATATTTGTGTCCCCACCCAAATTCATATGTTGCAACCTAATACCCAAAGTGATGGTATTTGGAAGTGGATGGAGTGTTTGGGAGGTAATTAGGTCATGAGGGTGGAGCCCTTATGAATGGGATTCGTGCCCTTATAAAAGTGACCTCAGGGAGCTCCCACATCCGTTCTGCCATGTGAGGACACAGTGAGAAGATAGATGTCTGTGAACCAGGTAGCAGGTCCTCACCAGACACTGAATCTGCCAGTGACTTGATCTTAGACTTCTCAATGTGCAGAACTGTGAGAAATAAATTTCTGTTGTTTATAAGCCACCCAATCTATGATATTTTTGATAGTAGCCCAAACAGCCTAAGATACTCATTGAGAGGTATGTAACAAAGTTTACCAATATGATAATAGATTTGTCTATTTAACTATTGTGACGCTATGTTCTCAGGTGCATATAAATTAAGAATTGTTTAATATTCCTGGTGAATTAACTATTACTATTACAAAGTGTCCTTCTATATTACTTCTTCACTTAAAGTTACTGTGTTTGCTATTAATATAGATTTTACTAGATTAGTATTTGTAATGTCTTTTACCTTCAGACTTTTTGAGCTCAAGTGAAAAATCTGCAGAGTTCAGGGCTTAAGCTTACTTCTCTTTGACTCCTCATTCCTGAGAACTTAACTTATTTCTATGCCCTATCTTTATTGGCAGCTCTTACCTCCAATTTTTCCTATTTAGTCATCTGAAATGTCCAAAAATTATTCTGGCTCTGTGACTCTTAGCATTGGCCTTTTGCAGCAGATTTGCTGAAGAATCAGTAAATTTACTTAGAGAAGAAACAGATGTAAAATGTCAGCTCACCTGTCTATGATTCCTTTATCTCTGGAATCTTGATTCCTCAAGTTCTGTGAAACTCACCAGTTCTTTTATGTCTCCATTTTTCTCCATTTTATCCTGCTTTTCTTATAGTTCTTGCTTAGAATATTGGTCTGGTGCTAGCAATTCCATTATGGTCAGAAGAAGTGTTAGAGTAATCATTAAAAAATATGTATATTGCATCAGTCCTGTGCTCAAAACATTCACATCACACTTAAATCAAAGCCACAGTCATTACCAAGGCACAGAGTCCCTATATGATCTTAACTGCTCAGATCTAATATTCTAGAGTTCATCTCCTATTTCACTCTTCATTGCGCTTCAACCATTTTGATTGACCCTTTGTTACTATTTTTTTATATTCTAAGATTAGCACATATTACTTGTACTTCCTGGAATATTCTTCCCCAAATATTTGCATTACTCATTCCTTCTCTGTATTTAGTTCTCCTCTCTAAGGCCATTTTATACAAGGCCTGCTACATCAGTCCATGTCCTGCTGATGCTATTTTTCTTTTGTCTTAATAGCCATTATCTCCCTCATTATAGTATTTATTTGTATTTATTAAGGGTTTGTCTCTTTTTCTCTACAGTAGATTATATATTCCATGAAAACAGGGACCTTGTCTGCTTTGGTCACTACTCAATATCCAGCATTTGCAAAATTTCCTGGAAGTATATACAAGGTATTTAATAAATATTTGTGTACTATGTCAGCCCACACTTACACCTTGATTTGCATTGATGTGCCCAGATAATTTTTCTTTCTCTCTAGACATGGAAGAATAGATTGATGCAGAAATCCTGAAATCTTTATTAAAAATAAGAAAAGGAAACAAATACAAAACACATAAGAACAAAAACAAAAACCCCAAAACTAACAAATAAACAAACAACCTTTAATTTAGAATATAATAGAAATTCTAGTATATAGATACTTCAATTAAATTTTGAGTTCCTGAACAGGACATGTGATAGATACTACCAATCACATATATGATAGTTTGAATTTCTTAGGAAAAAAAAAAGACATTTAAGTGAAATCATACAGTATTTGTCTACTTAGCATGATACCCTCTAGGCATATGCATGTTATCACAAATGACAAGACTTCATTCTCTTCAATGGCTGAATAATAATAATATTCAGCCATTGAAGAGAATATATATATATATATATATATATATATATATATATCTCACATCTTCTTTATCCATTCATCTATTGATGGGCATTTAAGTTGCTTCCATATCTTGGCTATTGTAAATAATGTTGCAATGGACATAGGAGTGCATATATTTTTTTAAATCTAAAAATCAAATGAACAGACATAACTAAAAAGAAACTGAGTCATAGATACAGAGAATAAACAGATGGTTGCTAGAGGGGAAGGAGGTGGCAAGAAGAGAAAATAGGTGAGGGAAATGAGAGGTACAAACTTTCAGTTACAAAATAAATGAGTCACAGGTATGAAATATACAGTGTGGGGAATACAGTCAATAATTATGTAATGTCTTTGTATGGTGACAGATGACAACTGGACTTATCTTGGTGATCATTTTGAAATGTATAGCAATATTGATCACTGTGTTGTGTACCAGGAACTAACATAGTGTTGTAAGCCAGTTATACTTCAAAAACAAACAAATAAATACATGAGAAAAGAAATCAGATTTCTGGAGAGGGTTAGGAGGAGGGGGAACTGGATGAAGGTAGTTAAAAGGTACACACTTCCAGCTGTAAAATAAATAAGTACTAGGGATGTAATATACAACATTATAAATATTATTAACATGGCTGTGCATTATATATGAAAGTTATTAAGAGAGTAAATCCTAAGAGTTTTCATCATAAAAAAACCTTTTTTTTTTCTATTTATTTAATGTTGTTTCTTTAGGAGATGATGGATGTTCACTAAATTTATTGCGGTAATCATTTTGAGATGTATGTAACTCAAATCATTATGCTGTACACCTTAAACTTATACAGTGTTGTATGTCAGTTATATCTCAATAAAACTGTAAGAGAAAGACATTTAAAAGTGACACAATATTTGAGGCATGAAGGGGAACTCTACAGAAAATAGATACTATTGTATATAGTTATAAGAAAAACAGTCACCAGAATTATTTGTAAAAATGAAGACATAATTAGATAATGTTTAGAATGAATTTTCTCAGCATAGAAGGTAAAAGCCTGTGAGTTAAGAGTTAAATAGAAGGTGCAGATGCACAAAGATTGAATTCAGAGTACTCTCTTAACAAGCTCAGGAAAAAGAGTGGTGAAATCATTTTGCTGGAGGAGGGGTAGAGGGAAGTTCCATGGAAAATTTTTATTAGGATGATGGACAGGCATGTGTTATAGACTGAATCGTGTCCCTCTAAAATTCGTATGATGACTCCTTAACCCCCAATATGTGACTCAGTATGTGACTGTATTTGGAGATAGAGTTTTTAAAGTGATAATTAAAGTTAAAGGAGGTCATTAGAGAGGGCCCTAAACCAATATGACTGGTAACCTTTTAAGAAGAGGAGATTAGGATATAATACATGAATAGAGGGAAGATCATGTGAAACATAGGAAGAAGATGGCCATGTGCAAGCCAAGGGAAGAGGCCCTCAGGAGAAATCAACCCTGCTGATACCTCGATCTTGAACTTTCAGCCTCTAGACTGAGAGGAAATAAATTTCTGCTGTTTAAGTCACCCAGTCTGGGGTACTTTTTTTTCAGCCTTAGCAAACTAATATAGCATGTTTTCAAGCTACGAGAAAAACGTGGAAGAAGCAAGATGAATAAAGCAGTGAAGAAATGGAGGTAATTGTTGTAGCAAAGACAAAAAAGGAGGTAGAGGGGTGTGTCAAGAAGTCGCTTAGTGAAATAATACCAGAGAACTTTATTAAACCTTATCATAACAATTTTTTAGCAAGGGTAGTTAAACAGCTGTATCAAAACACAGACTAAACTTCAGCTGAATGTCTCAGGTTAATTTCCAACACTTCAGAATCTACTCAAGGAGTTTGGACTCTAGACTCTCTAACATGTATATGGATGCACTCACAGAGGAATTTCTTTTGTCACTGAGGACCTCTTGGTTACTTTCACATATATCCAACCCAAATCCATTATCATTACATACATAGCTTTGAATAGGAAATATGATCAATAATAGTGAACTGACATTTTTAACAGTTACATATATTTGCAGGAGGAAATTTACAAATTTTTAAAGATAACGATAGGAGTGAGAAGTGCTAAAGAAACCAGAAGGACAAACAAACAGTGGATAATTTAAATAAATTCAGTGAGCTTTAACAATTTGTACACCAACACCGCCATTACAACAACAAACAGATTTCTAGGTATTTAGCAGAATTTAGAAGAGAGCCAGAAAATAATAGCCAAATAGAGCAAAGAATATGAAAAAATTTAGAAAGAAAATACTATAGCCTTGTGTTTTGTTAGAAGAGGGTAAAAAGAAAATCTGAGGATCTGAGTATTTGAGTCAGTATGGACCATTTCACTGCATGGGCCAGAACTGTGTGGACCGGAACCCTCAATCTCAGCAATGGGTTAAACGCCAGCTGCATCGACTAATTTGGGAGCCGGACGTAGTTACACACACACATGCAGGTTCATCAAATCTCTAGTTTTAAATCATATTATGATATTCCTTTTTGTCATATGGATTATTCAGGAATATTTGATTATGACTTAAGAGTTCTTAAAATCCCTATCTTAATATAAATTTTACATGCAAAACTAAGACGTTTTCTCCCTTTATTATTTACTTTCCACACTGCTGATTTACGTTTACTAATCTGTTAAATAAAGAGATGTGCCATTGGTTTCTGAGTAATTACTTTTGGAGAAAAAAAACCTTATTGTTTACAGAAATGTTTGAAAAATATTATGTCTTTTTAATTAATAACAATTTGCATCAGCCAGAAATTCCAAGTTCAAAGTTCCCTAACTCCTTCACTTCTGTTTTTCTTCTGTTTCTTATAGAATTTTGACCTCTTTGTCTTTTGCAGGTGATGATATTTAGATTTCAGAATGCACAAGAGGGTATTGTAATTCTCTGCAGGCAGTAAATCTCTAGCCATTGATATGTGTGTCATTTCACAAGACTCTCAGGCACAGCAATGCTATAGTCTGGCAATAGATTACAGACCTAAAACAACTTCCCATTCTGATTAAAACAAAGTTAATACTTTAAGTCTGCTTATTTTGTGTTAGAGGTAGCCTGTAGTTGAACATATATATTAAATTTTGAAAATGAACAAAAACATTTAGCTTATTCCAGTAGCATTTGGAATGGTGGATTCATATACAGAATATTGAATTAAAGAAAAGACCCCAATCATCTGAGTATGAACATTGAAAATGGTGCAAAATGAGGAAAGTAGGGGCGGGGGTGCATAAAACAGACACTTGAGAAATTTTTGAAGCATGATTCTTTGTCTTCTTGAACTCGGATTTAAAGGTTGCTTAGCAACAGTGGCAGCAACAGCTGGGATACCCTTGATCTTGTTGTGTAAACTATTAAAAATAGGTGATGGAAAGTGGCACCATGGAAACAATGACTATACTGAAGCAGGTGTCTGTAATGTTGCTTTTCAGTTTAATGTTGGAGTGTAAATTACAAAAAGAAAAAAATAAAATAACTATGCCTTTCATTCTCTTGGACTTAGGTAACAGATATATTTCTTGCTTTTTTATTTTTCTTGCGATTTCCCAAACATGTTGGTTCAGTAAATTGTTGATATTTTAACTGATTATTTGATATTTTATTTATATTTCTATATTTCTAAAACCATTTCAGAATGTGATGAATTCATTTCTAAAGTCTTTTAGAAAAGAGTCCATTTTTTTAAATAACCAAGTTCTCATGGAATCTAGATTCTAAGTATCTATTTAACATGAATCAATACAGAGTGCTATATAATTGTCGTTGTGCATGCATCTTTCAGGTCTCTCATTTATTAACATTAATTTTCAAAGGCTGATCATCTTGTACTTGTTTATTTTAGATTGATAGGAATCACCCTTGAATAATTCCTGGATCTTGTTTTATAATTAGTAAATGTTTCTAATAATAACAATATAAAAATATACTCCTGTTATCTATCTCTCATGGACTTACTCTCTTATATTGATAAAGACAGCAGTAAACAACACCTCAGTTCTTCCTTTCAGATAGCTTTGTAAGATAACCACACTTGATGACCTAGACTGTCAGTGTAAACCTCAGTGGTGGTCAGAGTGGAGGGGGCACTTTTCCAACAATATCACTTAAATCAAGCTTTTCCTGTCCTTCAAGTCAACTTGTTTTTCCAGATATTCAATTGATGCACTATTAAAAAAGGAATAAATATTAAGAGATTATATTTTTAGAGCATTTAAGTAAAATATATAATGATTAGAAGAACCTTTTTACTCTTATTTCACAGATAGGAAACTGAAGACCTGAAAGGTATTAATCTTAACAAAGGACAGAGACTGTAATTTGTAAGGTAATACATCTAATTAGTGATAAAACTGAGATTTGAACCAGAGCTCTTTCCGCTGTATTAGGATGCTAAATTTAGCCTCTTATACTACAGATTTTAGAACCTTAGGAAGATTTGATTATTATTGAATAATATTTAAGTGATAATACATTTCATGGGAATTTTTACTCATTTTAGTTTTGTGAACTCATGCATTAAATCTGTATCTTCATAAAACTCATGAAAACAAATATAAGATATATAAATAAAAAATATTAGAGAAATCATATCCCATTCAAACACAAGAGAATCCATTGGCACTAAATTGAAAAGAAACACAAAGCAGTGAGTGGTGCTCCTCTCTAGCCTTCTGTACCCCAAGTTTGGAAGCAGGCAGATGTGCCAGGAAGTTTGAATTCTGCAGAACAATGGCAAACATAATCCTTCCATATGAGATGGGTTTTTGGAGCCATGCTCAGTGTTTGAAATCAAAGCATACAGTGGGACTCTTCTCATAAGAATGCAGAACTCACTGCCTATGAGTATGGCTTATATTATCCCTATAAAAATCCACTAAAAAAAGAATAGAAATGATCATTTCAGCAAAGTTTCTAGATGAAATATTACTATTTAAAATTCATACAATTAAAAATTAGAAACTGAAATATAGTATATGAAAATTATATACTTTTAAACAAAGCACAAGGAATAAAGAGATAAATATAATATAAATATAATTCAAACCCTGTATAAAGAAAATGATCAAACATTACTGAGGGCCATTAAAAAAGTCATAAATAAAAGGTGAGAAAATATGATTTTATATATTGTAAGATTCAGTACTATAAAGTTACCAGTTCTAAAAAATTAGCTATAAATTAAATGGAATTCCAGTTAGCCTCTCAATAACATTTTTCCTGGAACTAGACATCTGACATTACTAAATCATATAGAAAAGTAAATGATCACTAACTGCCAAGATAATTTTACAAAAGGACATGATGTGTGTAATGGCCTTGCCTTACCGCATATCAAGGGAATTCTGGTTTTTATCAAAAGAAGTGCAAACTATCAGAAAAGTTATTTGATGAATATAGTTCTCAAATTAATTTATTGAAAAATAGTCACTGAACCCATAATTATATTTTAAACTATTCATTGAAGTTGTCAGTGGAGTTAAATTTAAATACTGAGAGAGACTGGCTTGGCAAAATTTAAGTTAGCTGTCTATTCTACTGCTGCTTATTCCTATCACATTGTAAAGGAAAATTTCAATAATCTTTACAGAGTGAAGTAAGTCAGAAAGAGAAAAACAAATGCCATATGCTAACACATACACATGGACTAATTTTAAACTTATTTTGAGGAAAAAAATAATGTAACAATACATTCCTTTTGAACTGTTTTGAAAAGTGTTGGAGTATTATCCTGCCCTAATTGTGAAGGTGTTTCAGAAGAATCATTTTTGTTCTGTGTTACTATTTTCAAATGTAGCAATCTTGTTAGCTTGTGTAAATTTAAAGGGCATTTGCAACTTCTGCTTCTCTATTTCTCACATAGGCAGAATCTCTAAGTCACCTAAGGAAATCAGGCTCAAGTTCTTTCTTTTTTGTTTTTTTTTAATTGAAGTATTGTTGATTTACAATATTGTGTTAGTTTCAGGTGCACAGAAAAGTGATTCAGTTTATATATATGTATATGTATATATATACATATATATATATATTCTTTTTCAGTTTCTTTTCCATTATATGTTATTACAAGATATTGACTATAGTTCCCTGTGCTATACAGTAAATCCTGGTTGTTTATCTATTTTATATATAGTGGTGTGTATCCATTAATCTCATACTCTTAATTTATCCCCCGTTTCCCCGTTGGTACCCATAAGTTTGTTTTCTGTTTCTGTTTTGTAAATAAGTTCATTTCTATTATTTTTTAGATTCCACATATAACTAATATCATATAATGTTTGTCTTTTTTTGTCTGGCTTACTTCACTCAGTATGATAATCTCTAGGTCTATCCATGTTGCTGCAAATGGCAATATTTCATTCTTTTATTATAACCAAGTAATATTCTATTGTATATACATACCACATCTTTATCCATTCATCTATTAATGGACACTTTGGTTGCTTCCATGTCTGTGCTATCGTAAATAGTGCTGCTATGAACATAAGGATACATGTGTCTTTTCAAATTAGACTCCACACAAAAACTATCAGAGCTAATAAATGAATTCAGCAAGGTAGCAGGATACAAGATTAATATAAAGAAATCTGTTGCATTTCTTTACACTAGCAACGAAATATCAGAAAGAGAAAATATTTTAAAAATCCCGTTTAAAATCACATAAAAAATAAAATACCAAGGAATAAACCTAGCCAAGGAGTGAAAGACCTATACGCTGAAAACTATAAAACATTGATAAAGGAAACTGAAGATGATTCAAAGAAATGGAAAGATATCCCATGCTCTTAATTGGAAGAATTAATATTGTTAAAATGGCCATACTACCCAAAGCAATCTAGAGTTTTAATGCAATCCCTATCAAATTACCCATGAAAGTTTTCACAGAACTAGAACAAATAATCCTAAAATTTATATGGAACCACAAATGACCCAGAATTGCCAAAGCAATCCTGAGGAAAAATAACAAAGCTAGAGGCATAATCCTCCCAGACTTCAGAAAATACTACAAAGCTACAGTAATCAAAACAGCTAGGTATTGTTACAAAACAGACACAGATCAATGGAACAGAATAGAGACCCCCTAAATAAATCTGCACACCTAAGGTCATTTAATCTCTGACAAAGTTGGAAAGAATATACAATGAAGAAAAGGCAGTCTCTTCAGCAAGTGTCGTTGGGAAAACTGGACAGCCTCATGTAAATGAAGTTAGAACATTCCCTCACACTATACACAAAAATAAAGTCTAAATGACACCATAAAACTTCTAGAAGAGAACGTAGGAAAAAAATTCTCTGACATAAATCATAACAATGTTTTCTTAGGTTAGTCTCTCAAGGCAAAAATAAATAAAAGCAAAAATAAACAAATGGGATCTAATCAAATTTAAAAGCTTTTGCACAACAAAGGAAACCGTAAACAAAAGTAAAAACCAACAAAATATACAAACAGTTCATACAACTCAATATCAAAAAAAAAAAAAAAAAAACCCAATCAAAATATGGACAGAAGAGCTAAATAGACATTTCTCCAAAGAAGACATACAGATGGCCAGCAGGAACATGAAAAGATACTCAACATTGCTAATTATTAGAGAAATGCATATCAAAACCACAATGAAGTATCACTTCGCACCAGTCAGAATGGCTATCATCAAAAAGTCTACAAATAATAAATGCTGGAGAGGGTGTGGAAAAAAGGGAACCCTCCTACACTGTTGGTGAGCAAGTAAACTGGTGCAGCCACTATGGAAACAGTATAGAGGTTCCTTAAAAAACTAAAAATAGAGCTAATATATGATCCAGCAATCTCACTCCCCGGCATATATCTTGAAAAGACGAAAACACTAATTCAAGTCCTTTCTGATTAACCCTTTATGAATCTATGGTCCATTTGATATTTTTAATATATTAATGGGATGTTCATTACTGAACTAATTTTTTAATTCATCTGAGCTAAATTTTTTTATCTTCTAAAACAGGGGTCCTCAACCCCTGGACAGTGGACCACTACTGGTCTGCAGCCTGTTAGTAACTGGGCTGCACAGCAGGAGGTGAGCAACGAGGGAGCGAAGCTTCATCTGCCACTCCCCATTGCTCCCCATCTCTCTCATTACAGCCTGAACCATCCCCCGCTCCCCACGGCCCTCCCCACAGGTCTGTGGAAAAATTGTCTTCCATGAAACCCATCCCTGGTGCCATAAAGTTTGGGGACCACTGTTCTAAAAGAGTCATCTCCATGGGACCATGTTCCAATATGCAAAATATGTAATGATAAATAACAAGTAAAGGAAAGAAATCGTGTCTTTCAATGTTACAAATGTGTTTTTAAAATATCAGTGGCTCCTGTGACTGTCCATACATCTGAGCTGAAGTTTTTATTAGGTTTTAGCTGCTATCAAATTGCTTAATTAGGCAAATGCTTGAGCAAAAATTAAAAATTTTCTAGGGAATATTTTAGTTGTTCCTGAAAAATAAGTGACTTTGTTCACAGTTGATGTAGAAATCTACTTTTGTGTGTGAGTCATTGTTAACTGGATTTGAGAACCAGATTAGCTTGCTTCACATCCTGGATCTACCACTTATTAGCTGTGTGACATTGGGCACATTTTTATTCTTCAATTTTCTCATTGATAACTGCTTCACATGGTTCTTATGAGGGTCAAATGAGTTAGTACATGTAAACCTCCTAGAAGGAGTGTCTGACACAGGCAGCACTAGCTGGGTGTCAGCTGTGATGATCTGGTTGACTGAGTTGATGATCCCAGTCAAGCTCCAGGCGTTCCCTTCAGAAGCACTTGAGATTTTTAGGACAAACATATGAAGCCTAATGAAACAAAATCAGAACCTCCCTGTGGTCCAAATGCCAAATATTTATTTTATTGAAAGGGAGGGCTAATCTATGTCCAAAATACATGAATAAATTTTAATCATGCCAAAGAGACCATTTTTAATTTAGCTTTTACCCTTTTAATTTGCCTGAAAGTCTATGGTTAATTTATATCAATTCTTTTTTTTGACAGTAACTGAGTTTAATAGATTAATGAATATACTATATCTATAATTAGATTTACAATAAACAACAGAATCTTTAATTAATAATAGCAATGAAGTGAGATCTGATTAAAGGATCATCTGGTAGAGAAATAAACTCTATGTTACATGTTTATAAAGACAAAATCATAAGTAAGTTGCTCAGTTTTGCTCATTCCTTAAAATACAGAATATGATAATGCACATTATTTTTTTAAATGTTTGACCATATTAGCAATGCATGAACATATGCTCAATCAAAATCATTCAAAATCTCACTCAGAATGGACTATTAACATCCCAGTCTTCTTTTCAAAGGCCAATAATCCATCAGTAATCTGCATATCTTTACCAAAGTACACACAGGGTTATATGAACCTGAAGAAAAAATATTTAACGTAAATTGTAACATAATGGACATTTTCCCCACTAATTTGTATCTTAGTAATCTACTAATTTATCTAGGTAGCTTATCCTTTTTATATACTACTCCAAAGTATGGATATAAGCATCATTTTCATTGTTAATCTCTAGTCTCTAGACATTTAGGGTGTTTCCACTTTCTTGATAATGTGAATGGTGTTAAGTGATGTCAGTATATACACTTCTCTATTTTATAATTGTACCTACCCAGGGTATATTCCAAATGATGGAATCCATATATTTATTTTAATTTATACTAAAAGATTGTCCTCTAAAGTAGATGTTCCAATATAAAACATGTACTAAGAGGCAAAACCACATTTTAAGGGTATTGTCTTAAAATAATACACTAATGCTTATATAAGCTACTGAATCCAAGTAAGAAACAGGTAGTAATATTGATAATAGTAAAATAGTAATTTTGGTTCACCATAAACTTCAGTTCAAAAAAACCACAATATTTTGTAATATACCTGTGCTTCTAGTTTAATATTGTATTGTGTATTTTGTCCAGTATCCTTTTCACAATGATTGCATGATTTTTTGATAACTTTCCATATGGATATGTTAATTTTACTTTAAAATCTCCACGGACATATAATGATATATTAAACCAGGGAATAACATTTCTCCATCTTAAAATTATTATAAAGACATTATGATGCCCTTCTCCCTTATTAGAAACATCCTGAAGAATAACATAGTGGGTTGGAAAACCTAAAAATCCTTGAAATGTCTACTGCTTTAAAACAAGGCCCTGAAATGAATTCATCAACTTTACTTTGATGGTGTGACTAGTTGCTTTCTAAAGCAATAAAGAATGTTGTTCACTACTTCTTGTTCAGAAAACTGTCACCACTTAGCTTCCAGTTATCACTTTCTCTTGGCTTTCACTGGCCACTCTATATATCTTACTGATTGGTCCTACTTCATTCCCCTAGTATCTTAATATTGAAGTTTCCAAGAGTTGAGTCCATGGAATTCTTCTCTTTTCTTTCTATTCACTCTCTCTTTTTTTTTTAACATCTTTATTGCAGTATAATTGGTTTACAATGGTGTGTTAGTTTCTGCTGTGTAACAAAGTGAAACAGCTATATGTATACATATATCCCCATATCTCCTCCCTCTTGCATCTCCCTCCAACCTTCCCTATCCCACCCCTCTAGGTGGACACAAAACACCGAGCTGATCTCACTGTGCTATGCAGCTGCTTCCCACTAGCTATCTATTTTACATTTGGTAAAATATGGGTGCACAGCCTCACCCACACTTAACCAGTAAGGGTCAGGGTATGATGGGTATAAAATTCCCATCTTCCATGTTTCAGGAAGAAACTTCTCAAGTGTATTCTATCTGATTGCTTCATTCTATTCTATTATTCTATTCTATTCTATTCTGTTCTGTTCTATTCCTTTCTATTCTATTCTTTCTATTCTAGTGTATTCTATGCAGTGTCTATAGAAGGATGAAGCCTTTGTGGATCAGAGTGGTAACTAGTTCAAAAAATACTCTTGGATTAACTTTTCTTCCTTGTGTACCTCACTGTTTCCAGTTCTCTGACTCCAGTTCCCTTGTTACAGACCTTTTTTTTTTTGTTTCCCCCTGGGGGGTGGTGGTGGTAATCCAAGCTTAGACACAGTAAAATAGAATAATTATTAAGTTGCATGTGAGTTCATCAGACATTATGAGTAATATCCTGGGTCAGGACTCATGTTATTTTTTTCTAACATTTACTGCATCTTTTTTTGTAGGCATAGGAGGATAGATTGGAAGAAAGAAAAAATTATCTGATGCTTATTAAATTTATTCCCTTAAAGACCTACTTAGGGAAACTGGAAAGATTGGAAATTTGACCATTGAAATTAATTAAGC
Organism: Eubalaena glacialis; assembly: GCF_028564815.1. Taxonomy (NCBI): domain Eukaryota; kingdom Metazoa; phylum Chordata; class Mammalia; order Artiodactyla; family Balaenidae; genus Eubalaena; species Eubalaena glacialis. The sequence continues at coordinate 23,356,912 of NC_083727.1, forward strand.
ACAGTGAAGTCTCTTGAGCCCATAAAATTAGATAAAGTAAAATTGGAAGAAGCAAAATCTCAGTAGACATATTTATCTAAATTTTGGGCACTAAAATTAATTCATAAGGACAGGAAAGCTGTAGATTAGGAAGATAAAAATTGATTTTCAATCTCTATTGTGTTTTTGTATTTGCACCATGAGACTGTTGGAGGAAATAGAGTTGTAACAAATTATTCTATTAAACACAGCATCTTTGTCTTTTGCAATTGGAAGAACTAAGCAATTGCACAAATAAGGATAAATATTGGAACTTAGGTAGGTGATAAATAATTCTGAAGTATTTCCTATGCAAAAGAAAGTAACAAATGAAGGGTAGGACTTTTACCACTATCATGACACCCAATGCTCATTTATTTATGGAAGACATCTTTTATACTCTGTATGAGGAACTGTGATAGACCCTGGGTAGATAAGTGTGGACAAAACACACATGGTCATTGAGATCATGAGCATACAATTGGTAGGGAAAGTGTATATTGAACAATTGAAAACTCAAATAAATGATACTTACAAAATGTCATACACGGATGAAGGAAAACTTTAGTGTACTATAAAAGAGAAAAATCTGTGTGGATTCTTAAGAGTTAAGATATAAGCCGATACCTGAAGAATAGTTGACTTTTTCAGTGAAAAACAAGACAAGGACTTCTAAAAATGAATAAAGGAAAATTTGAGAAGTAAAGAGAATTTGTAAAACATCTTTCTGTAATGAGGGGTTAATAGAAATACTGTATAATTGCTCGAAAGTGTTGCATTTATTAGAGATTACTGAGGTCTTGGGTGTTTTGTTCAATTGATAATAAATTTTGATCTTTTTTTTTAACATCTTTATTGGAGTATAATTGCTTTACAATGGTATGTTAGTTTCTGCTTTATAACAAAGTGAATCAGCTATACATATACATATATTCCCATATCTCCTCCCTCTTGCGTCTCCCTCCCACCCTCCCTCTTGGTAGTCACAAAGCACCGAGCTGATCTCCCTGTGCTATGCGGCTGCTTCTCACTAGCTGTCTATTTTACATTTGGTAGTGTATATATGTCCATGCCACTCTCTCACTTCGTCCCAGCTTACCCTTCCCCCTCCCCATGTCCTCAAGTCCATTCTCTACGTCTGCGTCTTTATTCCTGTCCTGCCCCTAGGTTCTTTAGAACTTTTTTTTTTTTTTTTTTAGATTCCATATACATGTGTTAGCATATGGTATTTGTTTTTCTCTTTCTGACTTACTTCACTCTGTATGACAGACTCTAACTCCATCCACCTCATTACAAATACCTCCATTTCATTTCTTTTTATGGCTGAGTAATATTCCATTGTATATATGTGCCACATCTTCTTTATCCATTCATCTGTTGATGGACACTTAGGTTGCTTCCATGTCCTGGCTATTGTAAATAGAGCTGCAATGAACATTTTGGTATGTGACTCTTTTTGAATTATGGTTTTCTCAGGGTATATGCCCAGTAGTGGGATTGCTGGGTCATATGGTAGTTCTATTTTTAGTTTTTTAAGGAACCTCCATACTGTTCTCCATAGTGGCTGTATCAATTTACATTCCCACCAACAGCGCAAGAGGGTTCCCTTTTCTCCATACCCTCTCCAGCATTTATTGTTTGTACGTTTTCTGATGATGGCCATTCTGACTGGTGTGAGGTGGTACCTCATTGTAGTCTTGATTTGCATTTCTTTTAATAGAATGAGGTGATATATTTGCAGTGAAGAAAAAAAATAGAAAGTACTAGAAGTGCAAATGTGTCTCTTAAATCCAATGAGTGAAAAAAATGAGTTTGCACAAAAGATATTGGAGTTGTTTTGCTTAAGGAAAAGCAAACTTTTAAATAGGATTTATAATATCAATTAGCTTTGCTTCTGTATAAGCTGTACTACAGTTACATATAAATATGATAAATATTCAGCAAAAATTGTGTAAAATATAGGAATTTGTTAAAATGCACAGTTTTTCTTCACTGTGTGGCTTTCAGAAATTGAAGCACTTTAGCAGAGTATTTATCCCATGATTTATATTTCTATTAAGAATATTTATGTATTCCTCTATAAAGGCACACTTCCCATTGATATATTTGAAAGAGGTGTTTTATTTTTACCCACATCAGAGTTATCCATTTGAGAATTGCTTCTGTAAGTTTCATATTCAATTATTAAGTTAAATAATATTTATATACAATTTTGCTAATTTGTTACCTACTCTAAAAAGTAAGCTCCCAAATTGTGCCCTTCTCTATTTTGTTCATTGCATCTGTCTAGTGTCTTTAATAGGGATTTATAAATATTTATTGAAGAAATAAATTAAAACATTACTTTTTAAGATTTAGAATTGAGTTAACAATAGATATTCACAAAATAGAAGCAAATATATGTGCACGTGTTAACTTAAAAAATTCAATTTCAGAATGGTGTGGGGAAAGACTGTGTACCTATGACTTGAAAAAAGGTGGTTCAATTCCTGTTACACAGTTGAAGAAATTAAAGTTTTAAGACAAATGACCCACTTAAGGTCGTTCAGCTTTAAGTGGTAAGGTTAGGAGCAGACGGAGAGTATTCTGTCACAGAGTAGGGCTCTTTCTATTATATGATTGATCTTCATTCTGTGAATTGAGTTTATGTGGATTCCTATGCAAACTGATATAACTACTGATTGTTTTCATCAAGTAGATTCAAGACTAGTTATATACTTTTCTTTTTCTTTTTTACGCTGCCTTTCCTAAATCATGAGGTTGCTGCATACTTGAGTTATAATTATTATAATTATTCTTCTTTCCTGAACTATCTTTACTGTTCCCTTGATGACTGTTGCTTGATCTACATGATGAGGCTTGTCTAATAAACTCTGCCCCTTGACATTATATCAATAGTTAGGTTCTCAGTGGAGTACATTACAGGAGTTAAAATTGTAGTCTCTGGCACTAGACTTCATGGATCTTACTCCTGGCTCTATCATTCACCAGTTGTGTAACTTTCAGCAAGTTATTTAATCTGTCTGAGCCTTAGGTCTTCACAGGTAAAAGGAAGATAGTAAAAGTATATAGCTCAATTACTTTAAGTCAGAAAAATTTGTGGTAGGGCAATATGTTTTTGTTTGTGTGTGTTTAAGCCTCCCTCCCTCCCTTTGAGGCCACATATAATTCATTTATGAACCATTTATCTTCAGGACAAAGACAGCATTTAAAATTGTATATTAAAAAAATTAAACATAAAAAAAGTATATAGCTCATATAGTTGTTGTAAGGGCAACATAAGATAATTCATCCTAAGAACTAGAAGAATTTCTGATATATATTAAACATTACATATATTGTTAGGAATTAATAATTTAATTCCTCAGGAATACTCCTCTGTTCTTCCAACAAGATTAAATACACTGTACTACAAGCTCTCAAAGCATAATATTGCTCTCTTTTACGACACAGATAACACGTGTACATTTCACATTTATTTGGAGAATTTTTGTTAAGTGTTGGACATTTCTAATATATAATTTCCATGAGAGCACTATGTCCTTTTGTCTTTTTTTCTGGCTTATCATTACGTACATGATAGCGATTACAATGACCACCACCTAGTACATACTCATTATGTAAATGTTGAATTATGAAATAGATGAAAGGAGATGAATGAATGAATGAATTACATATTTGGTAGCATACTGTAATTGTACTGTCTCACCTATTCCACCTTACTAAGACCAGCTTGTGCTGTACAGAGTGCCAATTACTTCCTTTCCCCTTCCTGGTGTCATGCTGCTTCTATTGTTCTGACTTGGAATTGTATTCAACTTCAATTGAGTAAAAGGATGAATATTTTTAATATTTTGATGTAGTTCTGAATTACAAATATGCACAAATAATTTGCATTCTCTCTCAAATCCAGGTATAAGGGATATTTGATAAAATTGTATCCAATGAAGGCAATAAAAACTAGTTTTTTTTTCTGTCATTATAAGAACAATGAACTTTGGTGCTACAGAATCTATTCCTCAGAAATAATTTTTAGGAAGTTAAAAGAAGATGTTCTCAGAGGACATTAATTTAATTGTAGACCAAAGCTTAATTTTCAGACTTGAAAAGAAACAAATATCCATTTCCTTTCTTTGGTTTATTTATGGTTGAATGGAATTCCTTAGGTTAAGTCACATTTCAATCAATTCTTAGCAGAGTTTTCAAAATAATTCTGTGTTCCTTGGTAGGTAGAAGTCCTTATGGACATGCTCTATTTTGAAAAATCTAAAAATAAAAAACAGTGTAACATAATTAGGCAGGTGTTAATTGCTTTTTCTAATTGAACAATAGTAAATATATATTTCCTTTTAACTGAGGAAATGCACGATCTATATTTAAACCTAACTGCCCTTGTGATATTAAATATAATTAAGTAAGAGAAAAAACATATAATTTCCTTAAGATATTTAAAAAATTAACATTTAAAACCCTCAAAGATTTTTTTTTTTCCCACAGAGAAGTCATATATCAAAAACTTTAGTATGTTTTGGAATGGGAAAGAAGAAAGCATTTTGACACCAAAATTGTACCCAAATATTTATGATTCTTATTATAAAAGAAAATATCTTTTAGATTTATTCAATTAAAAAATTAAAATAATAAATTATAGAAGTCAAACAGTAAAATGAATCAACCTGATAGTTTATTGCCAATTTTTGTTGAGATCCAGAATGCTGTGAAATAGAGGCTCAATAACTCTATCCTAACCAACCGATCACGAAGAGAATAAGGCATTAGAGAGGTTTTACTTTGCAAAACTTTTAAATGTTATCAGTTTTTTCCTCCAAATAAAAATTTTCAAAGCACTATGGTTTTAAACAAAGTTCTTTCAAATTCTAAGGGGACATGTACTACCAATTTTATTTAAATTGAGAATTATGCTTATTCCAGATTATGGTAAAATGATATGTCTGCTTATTCATTTTATGTAGCCAAAATAGCTGTTAACAACAACAAAAAAGACAGATTGTGTAATAAAAAAATCTAAAAAATTTATAGACCAATTTTATTTTATTAACACAAATGAGAAAAGCCTAAATAAAATTTGAAAACTAAATTCAATTGTTTAGTAAAAGAACTAGTAATTTCTTTTAGATTTTAAAAGTAAAGATCTTTTTTTGTGTCCAGGGCATTTCTCCAATAATATATATGACCCTACCTTAATTATTTTTGCTCATTCTTAATAACATATGATACATTATGGATTTTTCAGAACTTATTTAACTATTCTATTGAATGACATCCATGTAGTTTTAGAATAGAAGGATATTTCTTTCATATATTTATCAGCTGGCTTGCTTTCATATGCAAGTAAGAGAAAAACCATCACAAATTATGGAACTTTATTGTCTTATATAACTGAAAGCTCAGATATGCAGATTAATTGCATAATTAAATTAATATGCAGGCTTCATTCCTCTGAGTTTTTCATGACCTGCACTCCTTGTTGGTAAGCTGTCTTTCATCATGGTACCATGATTCCTGACAGCTGCTGGAAGAAGATGCATCGTTATTTATGTCCAGTAGGGCATCACCTTCTAGAGTTTCCAACTGTAGTCTAAAATAGCTTCTCTTCAGTTTGGATAGAGTCGGTGTCCCCTAATTCACATCACTTACATAGAAGAAAATTAGATATTTGAACAAATATGTGATTATCTTAGGAAAGATGATTGTGATTGAAGTTTAGAGGGGCAACCCACCTAGGTCAGAATAGCCACAGCAGCAGCAGCAACAATAATGATGACAACAACCACATCATTATCATTATCTTGATGAAACTGCTTACTTTCGTAGAAAATATAGTCTCAATACTGTAATATTATCATTATTCTTTTAGAAATTAGAGTGTACAGTACTGAAACTAGCATTTACCATTGTTCTAGAAGTGCAAAGTAATATAATAAAATGTAAAATAAAATTTAGTTAAACTATTTAAAAGAGAAGACAAGTGCAGTCATCAAATGGAAGTTAAAATGACCCATGGAATTTTGAATATTCTGGGTAATGATCTTTCTCAAGTTTTCACACTTTCATTGGTGAGTCCACATGTCTACCTGCTCCCAGATCCTTCCTCTGTTCTCTAAGCTGACATTGAGGAACTGCAAGTGGACTTTCAGTGCACTCAGGGCTCCTGTTAACATCACCCTTCCCAATACTTCAAATATCCATTGGTTGAATTGGAAATAGTCCGCTGAATTCAATGGCTTCCTATATTTTAAAATCTGACATCTCATACTGAGAAATAAAAAAGACCCTTCACATCAGCAGTACTGCTTATGAAGAACCCACATCTCACAAACCCACACTCGTGCATAGATGATTATGGAAGAACCGTGGGCAATTTCTGGAGCTTGGAACTGTCACAGTGTGTCCTGTAACTCTAAACATTCTTCCTCTTGAACCACATGGATCAGGCTCCAGGGAAAATCTTCTTCATATTTCTTGCCCTATGTCGTGGAAACAAATTGCAACTTCATCTAAATGCTATGAAGTTTTGTGGATGGTGCCTCCAGGAATCTTGAATATGGATGCTGACATGAAGTGCAGGGAGAATTTTGAACAGCAGAAATGATTATGTAGGAAAAAAGATTAATTAACTTTCGAATCCTCTACTCAGCAAGATTGCAGTAGATTCTTGTATAAGGAAGTATCGTTTCCAAGTAGTGCTGAACATCCATTTTCCTATTCTATTCTTGTTTCAGTTATGGTTATAGAGGTAGTCACAAATTAATAAGTTATTTGCAAATTAGTAAATGATTTCCAATAATTAATAGATAAGAATTCTTTCACAATATTAAGTATTTCATATTATATATAAGATTTATATACAGGAGCCTAGATGAATCATCCTGTAAAGCATGATTCTGATTCTTTCTTTTGGCAACTAGATGAGTATTACCTGCTAGAAATGTTATATTTTACAAATATATTTGACACATTTGGAATAAAATATTTTTAAATTAAAAAACTTTTTATGAAATGATTTTGATTTATAATCTTGATTTCTTATTTTTTCTTCAGTCTTAATGGGTAATTTTTAATAGTTTAGAATATAGTTTTTTTGAAGACACATGAAATGTATTTTCAAAGTTTTACATTGTCGTAGTTTACATTTTTGTGAAAGTATATTGCCTTAGTCTTCTTGGACAGCTATAACAAAATGCCATAGAATGGGTGGTGTAAACAACAGAAATTTATTTTCTCATAGTTCAGAAGGTTGGAGGTTCAATATCAGGGTGCCAGTATGGTCGGATTCTGGTGAGATCTCTCTTCCTGGTTTGCAGACAAGCCACCTTCTAGCTGTTTCCTCAAATGGTCTTTGCTCAGTGAATGCTCAGGGAGGGAGGGAGTGAGGTCTCTTCATATAAGACCACCAATTATATCAGACTAGGACACCTTTTTTATGACCTCATTTAACCTTAATAACCTCCTAAAAGATTCATCTTCAAATACAGTCGTTGGAGGTTAGGGCTTCAACATATGAATTTTAAGGAGGACACAATTCACTCAGTAGAATATATTATTTCAATCACTTTTGTTAACAGCCACAGAACTTATACGAAAATTTGGTTAGAACAGCATAAATAATAATTTGCTTGAATGAGGAAAATAAATTTAATGAAATAAATGTACAATAATATAAGAAAGACAGATATCTTTATTTCATTACTCATGCAAATATGTCCCATCAACTGAACACATTCACAGAAAATAATTATATTTTATCATCTTTGATATTTTATCAACTTTTGGTCATTTTAACACATTTTACACATTTTGTCATAATGAAAATATATTTGTAAAGATAAGAGCTTAGAATATAATTTATTAATAGTTTGTGAGCTTGATCTAAACATTAAAAATATTTAGATATATGATATGAAGGCTTCCAGCTGCAGTATTTTCCTGCTAATTATAAAGTTAAGGGTAGGCCTGATTTCACCTCATGGCTTTAACTGAAACCTGGCTAACCCATGTGGACACTCCTTTAACTACAGTACTTTCAAGCTATTTTCCTCCCATACTTCCAGTACCATGGCTTCTGAAACAGGATAATTGTGCTCCCTGCTCTTTTCATTGCTACTTTAAGTCACCCCTTTCTCTTCCTCCACGCTTCTCCAAAAGAAACAAACAAACAAAATCCACCACCAACAAAAACCAAACACTTCATGACCTCATGATACTCAACTATACTGTTTATTACTTGTTCTTTTGGAATTTTAAAAACCAAACACCCAGTTCACAATCTCTCACACCTTAAAGATTCTAGAAACTATTTTATTTCTCTCCATCACTATTTGTCACAATTCTTAGGGATTTAATACTGATGTAAAAGATCCTATTTATGGTTTGATTTCTCTACCTCAAATGATCCCATTTTCCATCCCTTTTTAGTCACTATTCTGAGGGTCATATTGTAGACCTGCAATCGTGCTACAATCTTAAATTCAGTGCTTGACCACAACATCTTAAAATTCCGACCTGTTTATTCCAGTTATCCAACTCAATATTTTCCCCACACATCTAAGACTTCTGATTGTTTGACTTAATAACATTTTATTTCTAGTCTCATCCACTAATAGCCTTACTTCCTACCTATATTCTATTGCCTTATATTATAGTTTAGCAAATCACACCTTACATATACCATCAATTGCTTATACCCCCTTCTCTTTGTCACATATGCCCAATAAAATAGACCTTATTTAAATTGAACTCTGCATACACCACACCAGCAGCCCAGATGTTGAACATGGCTAGAGAAAATTACAACTCATGGTGATTTGTTTCATGTTCAATTATGACCACAAGTATTAAGCAGATCCATGGTGCTGACAAACACACTGTGGTTCCCTTGTTAACCAACTAGCCATTCCCATTGATGACTGTCATTTATTCTCTTTTTCCTCAAACCTCCAGCTCCATGTCTATTCTTATGAGCATCAACTGATAATCTTTCTTCTCATTTCACTAAGAAATTCTTCTGTATTCCTCTACCTTCTATATTCTTCTCCCACCCACTCCCACACTTCACTACATCGACAAATGTCCATCTGTATCCATACACACTTCTTATCCTCTTTTCTTTAAGTAAATTAAGGTGAACTCCTCCATTTGTACACATGATTCTATCCTTTCCTGATTACTCACTTCTGAAGTTATTCCTTCTCTCCCACAAACCAACATTTTTTGCTTTCTACTGAATTATTTCCATCACCATAGAAACCAAGTATAATATCTCCCATCCTAAAATAAATATGCCCTTGTGTTCACACTTCCCTCCAATGACCATTCTGTTCCTCTGTTCCATATTAGAGCAAAAAACTCTTTGAAAGTATTTTCCATATTTTCGGCCTCCACTTCTGATTTTTGGAGCATCCTTTGACCATAATTCTTTAAGGCTTTTATCTCAAGACTTAATTGACATTGTTCTTTTCAAATCCTACTCCACATCTTACTGGTCTTACTTGCAATACTACAAAATTGACCCCTCACTCCTCCTTGAGGTACATCCTTCACTTGACCTTCACACCAACATTCTTCTTTGAATACCATTCAATAGCTCCATTTAACCTAGAAAAACAAAATCCAAAGTTTTTATAAATATTTACTGGTATTTAAGAGATTTAACCATCCTACTAATTCCCTGACCTTACATCTGTTTCTATTCTCCTCAGTTCACAGGCTCCAATATGACCTTGCCTCCTTTCTCTTTTCTGGAATATACCTACAAGCTAGCTACAATTTTAGAGTCACTCACTTACTGTTCACTCTGCACAGAAACCGTCTCTAGGAGAAATCTGTATAACCCACACCATTACTTACTTCCATCCCTATTAAATTTTTACCTTATTAGAATGGTTTTCCCTAATAAGCCTATCAAAAAGCATTGCTGACAGGTCGCTCTTTCTACATACCCTGCTATATTTTTATTTTCTTCCTAAAGTTAACACTCCCTGTCATCTCATTTTTGTTATTTTTATTTTTTACATTTATATCCTAAATCTTCCTGCTAGAATTTATGTTCTGGCATGTCAATAAAGTTTTGAATAAATGTATGAGTGAATGCATGTTTGAAATTAGCATACTCTTAGACAATCCACAATCATTAACTTAACATTTAGAAAGTTAAAATATAATTGGAAAAAGTCAACCAGGATGTAGGGGGATACCGGGATGGTATACAGAGGACAACAAATGAATCTAACTGTACTATAGATGTTTTATATGACCATACTGAAGAAAACAAACAAACAAAAGAACCCAAAAAGGATTTTACCTATGTACCTTTGGAAAACAGTGTTTGACAGGAAACTGTGAAGCTAAAGATAAAAGGATTCATACGTAAACACTGTACCCTACTTCGTAAATTTGTATTTTATGGAGATATGGGTTAACAATCTGAAACCATGTATGTGTATATTGAGGTTGAACAAATAAGTAAATGGATAATGTATGTTGGGAAACAGGTTTCTCACTTTCAGAAAGGGAAGTTACAAATAGGCATGAAAGGAAGACTAGAGTAAACCTCAAGGTACTTCATTAGAGTTAGAGACCTCTAATGAATTTATGTTTAGCTTAGTATGCATATAGAGATAATTATATACTAAAACAATTATAGATGTCTGTGTATATATAGATTATTACACATGTATATTCTCTGACCACAGAGAGGTCCTAGAAGCCAGGCCTCCCAGTAGCCACAAGGACACCAGTGCCCAGATCTTGGTTTCCAAATTACACCCTCCAATAAAAGGAACTAGCACAACTTGGAAAAAATTGCACATTCTCGGACTGGGACGGGGAAAATACAAGATGAGCCTTGAGCATCATATTGCCCCAGAAAGTAACAAAGTGCTCAAACAACAAAAACAACAGCAACCACGTGTGATTAGAAAGGAGACAGAGGAGGTAACATAAAAGTGTTCCCAGTGGCCAAAAATGAACAAAAAATTTGAGCAAAAAAAAAATAATGTATATTGGATTATAATCCAATGTATAAAATAAATATACATGACTCTATACTGATATAAATATATGATTGAAAAAATAAATGTGGGAGAAGACACAAATCTTCCTTAGAACACAAATCTTCCTTAGATAATTTTTCCAGTAATATATCTAGATAGTACCCCTCCAAGAGGTAGAGCTTAATCAACTCCCAAGGTGTGTGTATTTGAGGGGAATAAACTTAGTGACTCACTTCAAAAGAATGTAGAAAGGTAAAAGCAGTAGCTGCATTCAGAAATCTGTAAATATTTACTACCTTAACCATGTGATTAAGTTTAATATCACCTGTGACACCATGTGGTTGTCATGTATCCTCTGAAATAATGTAATGAGAAGCACACATCATCTCTGTGCTTTTCCTTCCAAAAACTCACAACCCTAGTCTAATCAAGAGAAAAACATCACACAAACTCAAACTGAGGGACAATCTGCAAAAAACATGACTAGTTTCTTTAAAACTGTCAAGGTTATGAAAAACTAGGGAAAACTGAGATACCATCACAGACCAGAAGAGAGTAAGGAGTCATCACAGCTAAATGCAATGCGATAAGCTGTATTGGATCATGGAACACAAAGACAAAATTACTGGAAAACTAGTTCTATACAAATAAACCAAGTTTAATTAACAGTACTATATGAACATTGGTTTCATAATTTCATAACTTCCACAAGTGTACCATGAACATATAAAATATTAACAACAGGAGAAATTTAGTGAAGGGTACCTGGCAACTCTCTGCACTAACTTTGCAACTTTCATGTATATAGAAAATTATTTCAAAATATAAAGATTAATAAAAGTAATAATTTAGTGAAAGTAAGATTAAATAAAATTATTCAAATCAATGATCAAATTTAGAAATTAGGGAAAAAATCAGCAAATTAAATAAAAATAATCAGAAGTAAATAAATATTATAAAGCTGAGAAAAATAAATGATTTAGAAAATAGGAAAAATAAGTTATATCAATGAAATCAAAAGCCAGGTCTGAAAAAATAATTAGTAAAATCTATAAGCCTCTAGGTAGACTTACCAAGGCACAATGGGACTTAGAAGATTCAAGAAATAGAATGACACAGTCAACTGATTTTGGCAAAGGTACACAAGTAATTCAATGGAGAAGAAATAGTCTTTTCAAAATAAGGTAGTGAAAAATTGTGCATCCGTATGACAAATAAAACTCAACTCTGACCACAGAGCATACCCCAGAATTTACTTGAAATTGATCATAGACAAAACATAAGAAGTAAACCTATAAAACTTCTAGAAGAAAACCACTTTTGGAAACAGTTTGGCAATTTCTCATTATGGTAAATATTTAATTATTATTTGACCCAGCATTTCCAACCCTAAATGTTTATCCAGGATAAATGACGCCATGTGTCTGCACGAAGACTTGTACATAAATGTTCAAAGAAACTTTACACATAATAGTTGAAAATGGAAACACCCCATTGTCCATCAAGTGGAGAAAAGATGAACAAATCATGATATATCCACAAAATAAAATACTAATCATCAATCAACATGAATGAGTTATTGATACTTGCAAAACCTAGATACCTGTCACAAAGTTTATACTGAGTTAAATAAACAAGGCGGAAAAGTACATACTGTATGATTAAATGTATACGAAATATTTGACATTACATTACATGAAAATCTAGAGATAACTAATTTAATCTTTATTTGCAGAAAGCAGATCAGTGTTTGTTAGCATCAGTAAATGAGTTTCTTTATTGTGAAGTTATGGGAGGAGTACTTACATTGTAGAGATCTAATCTATTTAATCTATTAACTGATTAAACCTAATTTATTAAATCTAATTATAGAGATTTTCATGTCCAATTTTAAATTTGTTTGTATTAGTTAATTACTACAATAAATTGTGCTACACATGCAAAGAACTTATGTGAGGTTTGTTTGTGAAGGTCATTGATTTTTCAGGTTATCGAGAAGACAAATTTACACATTTGTGACCTTATCGTGCTAAACAAGAATGGGTTGTGTGGGTTAGAGACATCATCCATAAATTGAACTAATTCAAGCAGAAGTGGGAGCTCAGAATTGCAGGTCATTAGGCAAAACTTCTCCCTTCCTGAATGTCATGGGTGATAGCGTGGCCTTCAGGGAGCTCACTGTGCGTATGATAGAGAATAAGTCAGTTTTATTTAGGCTCAATTGCATTTGAGAAAAAGAAATCCAATGGCAGTAGTACTCTCTATACACAAATTAAACAGGAAGAAGACACAACCCTCGCAGTTTCATTACCTAATTAGTAAACCATTTATCTATTTTTTAAAAAAATATTTAGCTTTTGATGAGGGGTGCTAACTTGACACAACATTGTATATTGGTATTATGTGTCACGTTATTCAGTTTGCACTTAATCTATGTTTTCTATATACTCAACAATATTCATGTATTTTTTGTAAGGGAACTAACATTTTGTTATTTATTATTGAAAATATTTCAAGAAAATTACATTCATCACCATTTTTGCTTGAAATGCAAGGCATGCATTGTGGAGTGCATCAAATCAATTGAATATAAAATGTGTAAATGAGATATTTCTATAATTAACAACGAATGAGTAGGCATGGTTTTAATATCTGATCAGTTCCAAGATCTACCATTCCAGATGAGAACACGCTGATTCGTTAAACATTTTTCGAATGCCTGCTACGTTCCAGGCTCTGTAGATATGGAGAAAACCGCTCTTAATATATTTCTTTACAACGAAGGTAAATCTCTGATTTACCCAAAGGATAAAATGCTACAGTTTACATTCTTAATCTGGTGCCAAATTTATATTAGAATAATTCTTAAGTGAATTTATACAAACTAGGAGACAAATTCCTTAAACAGTTGATTCTCATTTATCTCCTTGTTTGTTCTAGTAATGTTCAAATTAATTAAAAATTTAAACTATTCTGTTTTAAAACACACACTTATTTTTAAAATGCTAAAATTTCATTTAAGGTTTTGCAAATAAGGAAAAAGATCTGGTCTCTGATACTTACAATAAATTCCTTCAAATCTTTCTCCCCAAAGTAAAAAACCTGAAGCAGTATACTTCATAGTTTCATGTTATATTTTTCAATAACCTACTATTTCAATATCATTTACAACATATGAAACTGTATTTGATCCCTACCATTTATTTAAAATTATTTATACTTGTTTACTTTGATTCATGAATATTCATTAAGCATGTAAATTAATTTTCAGCAGATTATCTGGTTTACAAACTATTCTTTTTTAACTCCCAGAACTGAGTTTTTTGACAAGACGAAAGTATTTTCTCGTTATACTTTACAATTCTAGTATACCATATTGTATTGGTTTTTATTTATGCCATGACAAATTACCATAAACTAAGTGGTTTAGTACAACAAAATTTTATTATTTATTACCTTAGAGTTCTGGAGTCAGAAGTCCAAAATGGGTCTCTCTAAACTAAAGTTAAGTGTCAGCAGGGCTGAATAAGGGATGAACATCTTTGAGAGTCCGTTATTCTGCCTATCATACACACAACTGAAAATCATTCTAAAAAGCAATCCACACTGGGAGAAAATACTTGAAAAACACACATCTGATAAAGGATTGGTATCCAAATTTTGCAAAGACCTCTTAAAACTAAATTATAAGAAAACAAACAACCCAAATAAAATATGGGCCAAAGACCTTAACAGACACCTCACCAAAGAAGACATACAGATGGCAAATAAGCACATGAAAAGATGCTCAACAGCCTATTTCATTAGGGAATAGCAACTTTAAACAATGACATATCACTACATACATATTAGAATGTCCAAAATCCAAAACACTGACAACATCAAATGCTGATGAGGATGGGAAGCAAAGGAAATCTCATTCATTGCTCGTGGGAATTCCAAATGGTACAGCTACTTTGGAAGACAGTTTAGCAGTTTTTTAACAAAGCTAAACATACTCTTATGGTCCAGCAATCACACTCCTTCGTATTTACCCAAATGAGTTGAAAACTTAGCTTCAAAAAACCAGCAGTGAGTGTTTATAGCCGCTTTGTACATAATTGCCAAAACTTGGAAGCAACCAAGATATCTTTCGATTGGTGAATGAATAAACAAATTATGGTACAACCATGTAATGGAATATTATTCAGCAATAAAAAAAGATATGAGTTACCAAGCCACAAAAAGATATAGAGGAACCTTAAATGCACACTGGCAAGTGGAAAAAAGCCAGTCTTAAATGGCTACAAACTGTATTATTCCAACTACATGACATTCAAGAAAGGGCAGAACTAGGGGGACAGTCTAAAGATCAGTAGTTTCCAGGGGTTTCCAGAGGGGAAGGGGAGAGATGAGTAGGTGGAGCACAGGGAAATTTTACGGCACTGACACCATTCTGTATGATAGCCTAATGGTATAAACATGTCATTATATATTTGTCAAATCCATAGAAGGTGCAACAGAAAAACTGAACCCTATTGTAATCTATGGATTTAGTTAATTATTTATCAATATTGGCTTATCAGTTGTAACAAATTACTTCACTAATGCAAGATGTTAATAAAAGGGCATAAGGGGTATATGGGAACTCTGTAGTTTCTGCTGAATTTTTCTGTAAACCTAAAACTGCTTTAAATATAAAGTCTAATAATAAAAACTAAAATTGCAAAAATCATTCTAAAAATAACAATAAGTTAAATCACAAGGTAAAAATTGCAGAATCTTTTTCAGAAGACTAAGTATTTTTACGCACATTATGTGGCAGAGAAATATTTCTCAGAGTTATCTGATCATGAATATCACCTGGTATATTTGATAAAGATAATGTATTGGTTGTCCATCTCAGGTCTGCCAAATCAGAATCTATTTTGCAGAGGACTAGAGGTCTATAATTTTATTACGTGCCTACACATGATTATTGTGATTGAACACATTTTGAAATAGGTGGGAGAAAATTTTCCAATACTGTAAATCAGTAGCTACTATGCTCTTCCTAACATTTTTTTCGTAAAGATCAAAAAGGCAAAAGAACTTAAATATGTATACATAAATGTGAAAAATCACTGGAGAAAGACAATAGAGAGCATTAAAATTTTTAGCTGGGGTACTATTCTCCAAAATTTCTGTTTTTTCAAATCTATGCATGTGATAGGATGATACATTCTTAACCTTTTTAACTTAGGTTAAAAATGTGACTGATGTTGGCCAAAGGGTTTTTTTATTTGTTTGTTTTTAGATTTATTTTATTATTTATTTATTTATTTTGTTTATTTTTGGCTGCATCGGGTCTTTAGTCGTGGCACGCAGGATCTTCATTGAGGCATGTGGGATCTTTCATTGCAGTGTGCGGGCTCTTCATGGCGGAGCACAGGCTTCTCTCTAGTTGCGGTGTGCGGGTTTTTCTCTTCTCTAGTTGTGGCGTGTGGGTTCCAGAGCGCGTGAGCTCTGTAGTTGAGGTGCGCGAGCTCAGTAGTTGTGGTGCGCAGGCTTAGTTAACCCGCAGCATGCGCTATCTTTGTTCCCTGACCAGGGATCGAACCTGCGTCCCCTGCATTGTAAGGCAGATTCTTTACCACTGGACCACCAGGGAAGTCCCTGGCCAGAGGGTTTTAATTGAAAGGGATGTGTGCCAGGGCCATGTCAGAGCTTTGAAAGCCAGTGGGAGATTTGCCATTTAATTTTTTTACCATCTTAGAAATTGTATCAGTTGTGTACAAGGTTGAACTGAGTAGGTATAATAAGCAGACAACCCTCTGAATGCAGCAGGAATGAAAAATAAACTGTATTTTGTGAAGCCACTATGATTTGGAGTTGTTAATTAGTGCAACATAACTTTGGCTAATATAATTAATTTAGAATTTGGTACCAAGAGTGAGCTGCTTTCATAACAACCACAGAAAACAGATAAGAAAAACAGAAACAAACCCTGAAATATGTAGTGGAATTGGCTTATGCAGTGAGTGAAGCATCTGTTATTTAAGTCTGAATAAATAGTGATCAGTATTCTGCAATGGGCAAAACATTTGGTAAAACTGTAGCTTAAGATCACTTGGAAGGCTGTTCTTGTACATTATGAACTTGAATTCCTTAATTAAAAGTTTGGAAAATAAAATTATTAGCAAGAATTTGTTGGTATTTGCTACACGAAGCAAGGTATTACATATGAGAGAAATTCAAGAAAGAACTGGACAGTTGCTAGCAGTTATACAGAGCAGTGGAGAGATACGCAATTCGTAGAAATTTTAGGATTAGACAAGGCAACTGCTTTTCAATCCTAAACAGAGAAAGTTAAAATTTTAAGATATTTTCAGTGTCAAAGACACATTAAAACTACTGAACGGATTAAGCTGGTTCCAGTCATGTATTATTGTTGTGGCTTTTTTTTAAATATATATCTTTATTGTAGTATAATTGCTTTACAATGTTGTGTTAGTTTCTGCTGTACAGCAAAGTGAATCAGCTATATGTATACATATATCCCCCCATATCCCCTCCCTCCTGAGCCTCCCTCCCACCCTCCTTTACCCACCCCTCTAGGTCATCACAAAGCATCAAGCTGATCTCCCTGTGCTATGCAGCAGCTTCCCACTAGACATCCATTTTATATTTGGTAGTGTATATATGTCAGTGCTACCCTCTCACTTCATCCCAGCTTTCCCTTCCCCCCCTGTGTCCTCAAGTCTGTTCTCTACATCTGCGTCTTTATTCCTGCGCTGCCACTAGGTTCATCAGTACCATTATTTTTTAGATTCCGTATATGTGTGTTAGCATCCGGTATCTGTTTTTCTCTTTCTGACTTACTTCATTCTGTATGACAGACTGTAGGTCCATCCACCTCATTATAAATAACTCAATTTCATTTCTTTTTGTGGCTGAGTAATATTCCATTGTATATATGTGCCACATCTTCTTTATCCATTCATCTGTCGTTGGACATTTAGGTTGCTTCCATGTCCTGGCTATTGTAAATAGTGCTGCAATGAACATTGTGGTACATGTATCTTTTTGAATTATGGTTTTCTCAGGGTATATGCCCAGTAGTGGGATTGCTGGGTCATATGATAGTTCTACTTTTAGTTTTTTTGTCCTGTGACCTGACTGGAATCCGATGGATAAGAATCTCATTAGGTTTTTAAGAAGGTTGTCCTGTCAAATAAAATATATTCCTGAAGTAGAAAAGCCTTTAACTCTTTGATACAAATATCCCTGGGATCCCAATTTTATCAGTAGAAATAGGGGGCTTCCCTGGTGCCACAGCGGTTAAGAATCTACCTGCCAATGCAGGGGACACGGGTTCGAGCCCTGGTCTGGGAAGATCCCATATGCCACGGAGCAACTAAGCCTGTGCGCCACAACTACTGAGCCTGCACTCTAGAGCCCATGAGCCACAACTACTGAGCCCACGTGCCACAACTACTGAAGCCCTCCCGCCTATAGCCCATGCTCTGCAACAAGAGAAGCCGCCGCACTGAGAAGCCCACGCACCACAAGAGTAGCCCCTGTTTGCTGCAACTAGAGAAAGCTCGCACGCAGCAACGAAGACCCAAAGCAGCCAAAAATAAATAAAATAAATTAATTTTTAAAAACTTATTTAAAAAAATAGCAGAAATAGGCTTAAAAAGTTGCTTACTCCCGAATAAAAGTTTATTCTCTAGTGCCTGGCTTACATATGTTCAATGTAAAAAAATGGATAAAAGAATCTTTCAGAGAATAAAACAATAGCCTCAGGAAAAATTCAAATAGGGAATCCCTCCCAAGGAGGAAATTTGGATCATTGTCAAGAAATAGTCTCCGTACTTAGGGTAGAGGAATTCTAAACATTTTCCCAATAGGTTTCAGAATTGTTACATATCAGCATCTGCTGTGTCTATTCCCTTTTAAGATGGAAGACTTTTGTGAGAATTCAGGGGCAGTTAACTTTACTTACTTACTTACTACTTAGTTAATTAATTACTTAATTTTAGGTGATCAAGAGAATGCTAAATTTGTTTTAGTTCATCAAGAGAATGCTTATTTATTTTGCTTTTTTGATGTCATTAATTCAGAGGAGTCATTACAACTTGAGATTTGTATAGCATGGGAAGATGTGAAAGTGCACTGAATACTTGGTTGCAGAAATGCAGACCCTGTTCATTATGGCTGTTTCTAGCTCTCCCACTTTCAAGCATATGGTGGGATTACACTTCCCTGTCTGCTCGAAACTCTTTGTGATCGCATATCTTACTTTGATCAATGTAAGGTGAGCAAAAGTGATTTATTTCACTTCTGGTTGGAAACTTTAAAGCTGGTATGCAATTCAGCATATTCCCTTTATCTTGACCAAAGTCACAGTGATGCATGTGCTAAGGTGGAGGCTCTATCAGCATCCCTTCCATAGTGACTGGAGTAAGCAGAATTCCTTTTTAACCCACATTGGACATGTGGAGCAAACACGCAATTTTTTTCTAAGCCATTGAGATTTGGGGGCTCTTTCTTACTGCAGTATAACTTAGCCCATCCTGATCAAGTATTACCAAGTTAATTGTTCAAGACAGAATACTCACTGGTCTGTCTTTTTAATTTCAATATTTATTCTCTTAGTTCATCTAATTTTTCGTAGGCAGATTGCTTTTTATCATGAAGAAAGGATGAGGGTTGAGGGGGAAATATGTGACAAGCAAGTGAATATTTTAAAAAACGCATCACTGACACTTAAATATCAATCAGAAATTAAGATTCAGCCTTAATGTTAATGCAATTAAATTTTAATGCAATGGTCCTAGAAAACATACCTGAGTTTAGGTAGCTGATTTTTAAGTATATACATACTTAAGTAAATATATATATATATATATATATATATATATATATAGTAATCAAATCAGTGTGTATTATTTTCCCAGTAGAGTGCCAAAGACAAATACAAAATTAATTGTATAACATGGTTCCCAACAAAAAGAAAATAATAACTTTGTAAGGTGATGGAATACCATGTGAATAAAGCAGACTTTTTTAAAAATTCAAAGATATATGTGATATATTCTGAGGGCTCTTTTATAAGTATAGTTATCCTCTACTCCTAGTTTCCAACAATTTCTTATGAATGGTTACTAAATTGTATCAAATTATTTTTCTGAATATTTTGAAGAATTATATCATTTTATTATTATTATTATATTAACATACTGAACTGCATTGATAGATTTTCAAATAGCAAGCCATTCTGGAATTCCTAAAATTCTGCTTCCTTGGTTCTTGATGTAAACACCTCTTTAAATCATGGAGTTTTATTGGCTGATATTTGTTTAGGATTTTTGCTTCTAAGGTCGTGAATAAGATTGGCTTGGAGTTTTATTATCATGAACTGGTCAAGTTTTAATATCAAGGTGAAGTTGATTTCATAAAGAGTTGAGAAATATTTTTTCTCTTCTCTTCTTATTCACGATTAGAGCTTATGTAAAGAGAGATGCTATATTTT
This sequence comes from Eubalaena glacialis, assembly GCF_028564815.1. Classification (NCBI taxonomy): domain Eukaryota; kingdom Metazoa; phylum Chordata; class Mammalia; order Artiodactyla; family Balaenidae; genus Eubalaena; species Eubalaena glacialis. The sequence continues at coordinate 23,377,438 of NC_083727.1, forward strand.
TTTATGGACTGCATATTTGCTACTTTTTTCTGAGTGTAGTAGATACATACTATTTTTCTATCTTACATGATCCTGGTGATATGTGAGAAAATGCATTCCTCCAACTTTTTTCTTAATTTAGTACTATTCAAAAAGACGTTCTGTGAAGAAACCAACTTAAAAAGAAATTGAGTATGTGGTATATTTTTATGATGTATATATTTACTTTTCTTCCCTATCTTATGATGAAGAAGTATTTTGTTTATAAATCTAGAAAGATTTGGTCCATTTAAAAGCCACATTGAATATAATAATAAAATATGAAAATACTTGTTAGTTCTACCTTTAAACTTTATAAAATCATGGAGTGCCCTGAGTGATCCAGATATTACGATGATCAATACATAGTGCTGCATATTCCTACGTAATATTGTCATATCTATAAGACATGTCTACCAGCCATCAGCTAATATGCTATGCTTCACAAGAAAAACCATTTAGAAGTATTTTTTTATATATCATTTCCCAACATTGATGGATGAAATAGCTAAGCATAATTAATGTAGTACTTTAAGAATATTTGTATGTATTAGTTCTGTCATCTTGCATTTTGTTAAAATAAATTTGGAAGAATTATATTAGAACAAAAGAAGGAAAGATAAAGTTTGGCATAAGAAATTGAACAGGTGTTACCTTTGAAGTCCTTTAAAAAATAGTGGCAGAAGGTTTGTTAACACCTAGAGGAAAATACTATTAATCACGGTCACAAGTCTCTTAAGTTTTAGTCTCAACTTATGGATGTTAAAAATTAAAAGAATAAAACTAAAATTATGATGGATGAAAAGAGGCCAATTACTGTGCTTATTCATTAGGCCAAGTCAGTATTAAAACATGGAGGTGCCTTAAAATATGTTCTTGGGAAAACATATGTTTCAGGCTGAATTTATATATATAAATTCATAGCTATTTCATATACATGAGAAATAAATATATATATATAAAATATATATATATAATGTTTACCCCCTTTCCTAGTGCTTGGCCTTTTGTATTACTAAACAAAAAGCTTATGTGATGGAAAGGGAGATAAACTGTAATTGTGAAAGCACCAATCTGTAGGAGGGAGTAAAGAAAAGACCAATGCTATTAAAATTCGGAAGCTTAAGTATATGTTACTCAGCCTGCAAGTGCTCTCCTTTAAAAGTTGTTTTCCCTAAGATGTTTGAAATCTTTTGTTGGATTTTATTTAAGTATCTCTGCAGATATCAACTCCATTCACTGTTTTAAAAAAAAAAATCTCACCAGTTTGTAAAATGAATTGCATACTTGGCTCCTTGCTAGAAACAGAGCAGGTGCAGTTTAAAGGCAAATGAAATTCAGAGTTAGTAAAGAATATCACAATTTAGTGTATTGTAAATATGACTTTTCAAATCAAGGATGAAGAGAATTTTTACTCAACAAGTGGTTTTCTAAGAACTGGATAGTCAACTAGGAAAAAAAAATGACTTTCTTCTCTGTTTTACTTTTAAAAGTAAGTTCTAGGCCGAACAAGTTCAATGTAAAAACAATGAAATCACTAAATTACTAAAATTCCAGTATGGGATATCTATTTTCTATGTTTAAAATAGGGATAGTCTTTCAGGTAAGGCACACGTAAAACCCAAAACCCTTTTGAAAAATCTAACACACACACAAGTTTCACCATGTACATATTGAGATAGGGATATGACAGCATGACCTAAAAAGGAAATAATTAAAAACATCCCATGTCCATGAATAAGAAAACGGTAAACAAAAGATAAATACACATTTACAAGGTTTTAATATATATACCATATATGTGTATATATGTGTATGCGTATATATATACATATACATATAGTGATATATTGAATTCTCCAACATATGTTAAGTGAAAAAAGTAGTGTTTTATTTTTTATAAACTTTTTTAAAGTAGTTTTAAATTTATAGAAGTTACAAAGACAGAACAGAGAATTCACATATATTTCACACCCAGTTCCCCTGCTGTTAACATCTTATATTACCTTTGTACATTTCTCACAGGCAGCAAACCAATATATTATTGTCTAAGTCCATCCTTTCCTCAGACGTCCTAAGTTTCTTCTTAATGTAGTTTTTCTGATCTCATCTAGCATGCTATATTATATTGTCGTTATGCTTCTTTATGCTTCTCTGTTGTGATAACTTCTTAGACTTTTGTTGTTTTTATAACAACAGTTTTGAAGAATACTAATCAAGTATTTTGCAGAATGTCCCTCAATTTGATTTTTTTCTGATGTTTTTCTAATTTCTAGACTGGGCTTATGGATTTAGGGGAAGAAGGTGCCACTTTCACCACAAATCAGTGATACTTGCTACCAATAGGATTTACCAATTATGATGTTAAGCCCATCTGGCTAAGGTAGTATTTGTCAGTTTTCTCCATTGTAAAGTTACTCTTTATCCACTGTTGCATTCTGTATTCTTTGGAAGAAAGTCACTATGCACAGCCAATACATAAAGAAGGGAAAGTCGGTTCCACCTTGTTTAGGTAGGAGGATCTATGTAAATTATTTAGAATTCTTCTGTACAGGGGATTTTTCTATTCTTCCCAGTAATATCTTTATTCCATCATTGAGTTCCATATGAACTCAAGGTTATTTATTTTATACTTTGGGATATACTCAATACTATTTTATTTATTGTGTTGCTCAAATTGCTACAGCTTTGGCCATTGGGAGCTGTTTAGTTGATTCCTGTGTGCCTTTGACAAACTCCCATCCCTACTCTGTGTGTGTGTGTGTGTGTGTTTAACATTCTCTTACTTTCTGGAACTGTGTGATGCACCGGGCTCATCTTGGATATTCCCTGCCAAGCTTCAGAATCATCCAATTCTCCAAAGAGCCCACAATCTTTTGTCACAATCTTGGTGTTAGAAACAAAGATCTAGGTGGTAGATATGCTTGTTACTACTGTTGTTTCTTTTAGGACATCTAAACTGACAGAACAAGGAAATATATGTGTGTATACTAATTCATGTATATATATATTATCTATGTATGAAGTTAAGCGGGAGTTCATACTCATGACTCCAACTCAAATACATTACCACATGGATCATTCTAGCCTTCTGCCCTTGCTTCTCTATAACCTTCTCCTCCAACAGTGATAAACCTGGCTCTCACCATCCACTGTCCATTAATTCACTGCTTGATTCCATTATACACAAATAGTGGTTTAAGAATTGTTAACCTGGGCATCCATGTGACACAACTTTATCAACAATAATACAGTGCTTATGTACTGTTCCTTTTGCCTTTAGATTTAATAGTCTCCACTCATTTCCAAAGTTATTTTGGTCAGTGTATTTTCCCCTGCCCTCTTCAGTGTATTTTCCCCTGCCCTCTTCAGTGAGGTTATTTCATGTATTTTTGTGTGATTTTTTAAAAATTGAAGTTTAGTTGATTTACAATATTATATTAGTTTCAGATGTACAACAATGATTCAATATTTTTATAGATTATACTCCATTTAAAGGTATTAGAGAATATTAGTAGTTTGTACCTCTTAATCCCCTTCCCCTATTCCCTTATCTTGTACCTACCTCCACCCCTCTCCCTGCTGGTAACCACTAGTTTGTTCTCTGTATTTGTGAGACTGTTTTGTTTGTTGTATTCATTCATTTTATTTTTTAGATTCCACATATAATTGAAAACATACAGTATTTGTTTTTCACTGTCTGACTTACCTCACTAAACATAATACCTTCAAGGTACATCCAAGTTGCTGCAAATGGCAAAAGTTCACTATTTTTTATGGCTGAATAATATTAATTGTGTGTGTGTGTGTGTGTATATATATATATATGTGTGTGTGTGTGTGTGTGTATGCCACATCATTGTCCATCCATCCTTTGATGGACACTTAGGTGGCTTCCATGTCTTGGCAATTGTAAATAATGCTGCTATGAACATTGGGGTGCACAGATGTTTTTGATTTAGTATTTTCACTTTGTTTGGATATATACCTAGGAGTGAAATTGCTGGATCATGTGGTAGTCTATTTTTAGTTTTTTGAGGAACATCCGTACTGTTTTCCATAGTGGCTGTACCTATTTACATTCTCACAAACAGTGTACTCGGGTTTCCTTTCTTGCATATCCTTGTCAACATTTATTATTTGTTGTCTTTTTGACAATAGCCATTCTGACAGGTGTGAGGTGACATCTCATGCTGGTTTTGGTTTGCATATTACCGATGATGATTAGTGATATTGAACATCTTTTCATGCCTGTTGGCCATGTGTTTGTCTTCTTGGGAAAAGTGTCTATTCAGGTTTTCTGCCCATTTTTAATTAGGTTGTTTATATTTTTGATACTGAGTTGTGTGAGCTCTATATATTTTAGATATTAACCCCTTATCAGACATACCATTTGCAAATATTTTAGCCCATTCAGTAGGTTGTCTTTTCATTTTTGTTATTCATTCCCTTTGCTGTGCAAAACCTTTTAAGTTTAATTAGGTACCATTTATTTGTCTTTGCTTTTGTTTCCCATGCCTGAGGAAACAGATCCAAAAAAATATTGCTAATAGTTATGTTAAAGTGTCCTTGTATTGTTTTGGTATCAGAATAATGGTGACCTCATTGAATGAATTTGGGAGGGTTCTCTCTTCAGTTTCCTGGACTTTTGTTTTTTGGCAGCTTTTTTGATTACTGATTCAGTTTCAATTACTAGTAATTTGGTCTGTTCAGATTATCTATTTCTTCCTGGTTTAGTTTTTGAAGGTTGCTTATTTCTAGAAATTCATCTATTTCTTCTATGTTGTAAAATTTCTTGGCATATAAATGTTCATATTATTCTCTTATAATTTTTTGTGTCTCTGTTATATGGGTTGTAATTTCTCCTCTTTCATTTCTTGTTTTGTTTATTTGGGTCTCCTCTCTTTTTTTCTTAATGAGTCTGGGTAAAAGTTTATCCATTTTGTTTGTCCTTATGAAAAATCCTCCCTTGGTTTCATTGATCTTTTCTATTGTTTTGGGGCCTCTATTTTATTTATTTTGGCTCTGATCTTTATTGTTTCTTCCCTCTGCTGACTTTGGGCTTTATTTGTTCTTCTTTTTCTAATGCCTTTAGGTGGTAGGTTAGGTGGTTACTTGAGATTTTTTTTGTTTCTTGAGGTAGACCTGTATCAGTATAAACTTTCCTCAGAACTGCTTTTGCAGTGTCTCATAGATTTTTGAAAGTTGTGTATTTATTTTCATTTATCTCTAGGTATTTTCAGATTTTTCTTTGATTTCTTCCTTGATCCATTGGTTTTTTAGTAGCATGTTGTTTAGTGTCCACATTTCTGTACTTTTCCCATTTTTATTCCTATAATAGATTTCTAGTTTCATACTATTGTGGTCAAAAAAGTGCTTGATATAATTTCTATCCTCTTAAACTTGTTGAGACTTTTTTGTGGCCTAGCATGTGATCTATCCTTGAGAATGTTCCATGTGCACTTGAAAAGAATGTGTATTCTACACTTTCTGGTAGGAGGGTCTTGTAGGTGTTTATTAAGTTCAACTGGTTTAATGTGTCATTTAAAGCCACTGTTTCCTTATTGATTTCTGTCTGAATGATCTGTCTATTGATGTAAGTGGGGTTAGAGAGGGTGTTAAAGTTCCCTGTTAGTATTATATTATTGTCAATTTCTCCCTTTATGTCTGTTAATATTTGCTTTATGTATTTAGATGTTCCAATATTAGGACCATATATGTTTACGAATGTTATATCCTCTTCTTATATTGATCTCTTTATCATTCTACAATACCCTTTATTCTCTTTTATTATAGACTTTGTTTTAAAGTCTACTTTGTCTGATATGACTATTGCTACCTGCAACTTTCTTTTTGTTTCCATTTGAATTGAATACCTTTTACCATCTCCTCACTTTCTGTGTGTATCTTTAGTTCTGAAGTGAGCCCCTTGTAGGCAGCAGAAAGATAGGTCTTGTTTTTTTTCTTTTCTTTATCCAATCAGCTACACTATGTCTTTGATTGGAGCATTTAGTCCATTGACATTTAAAGTGATTATTTATAGGTATATACTTATTATGATTTTGTTACTGGTTTTCTGGTTGTTTTTTAGATTTTTCACTGTTTTCTTCTTTTAGTCTGTTCCTTGTGGTTTGATGATTTTCTTCAGTGTTATGTTTGTGTTCCTTTCTCTTTAGTTTTTGTGTATCTATTGTAGGTTTTTGGCATGTTATTTTCATGGAGTTCATATATATTGAGCTATAACTATATCTACTTGTTTTAAAGTGATAGTCATTTAAGTTAAAACACATTCCAAAAGATGTACACTTCCCCAGATTTTCTGTTTTTGATGTCATATTTTGTAGTTATAGTTGATTTTACAATTTCTGTCTTTTAACCTTTGTATTCACTTATTTAAGTGGTTGATCTGCAGTGTTTACTATATATTTCCTTTACATGCGGGATTTTTCCTTTCCTATAATTTTTTATTTTTTGTTCTAGCCTTTTTTTTTCACTTAAAAGAGACCCTTTAACACTTCTTGTAAGGTCAGTTTAGTATTGATGAACTCTTTCTTTTCTTCTTTTTTTTTTTCCCCTGTCTGAGAAGATCTTTATCTCTGCTTCAGTTCTAAATGATAACTTTACTGGGTAGAGTATCCTAGGTTGTAGATTTTTCCCTATCAGCACTTTAAATATATCATGTCACTCACTTCTGGTCTGCAAAGTTTCTGCAGAAAAATCAGCAGATAGCCATATGGGGGTTCACTTGTATGTGAATTTTGCTTTTTTCTTGCTGCCTTCAAAATTATCTTTTTATCTTTAACTTTTGTCATTTTAATTAGTATGTCATTGTATTTCTCTTTGGGTAAATCTTATTTGGGACTCTCTGTGATTCCTGTACCTGGAAAGCTGTTTCCTTCTTTAGGTTCAGGAATTTTTTAGCCATAATTACATCAAATACATTTTCTATAACTTCTCTCTTCTTCTTCTGGGGTCCCCTATAATACAAATGTCAGTATGCTTGATGTTGTATCAGAAGTCCCTTAAACTATCCTTATTTTTATTTTTAATTTGTTTTTCTTTTTGTTGTTCTGACAGGGTGATTTCCATTATTGTATCTTCCAGATTGCTTATGTGTTCTTCTGTATCACCTAATCTGGTGTTAATACATTCTAGTATATCTTTCATTTCAGTTATTGTATTCTTCAGCTTGGATGGGTTCTTTTTTGTATTTTCCAATTTTTTGATAAAATTATCAATGTGTTCATATATTCTTTTCCCACGTTCTGTTAGCATTCTTATTGCTATTGCTTTGAACACTTTGTCAGGTAAACTATTCACCTCTGTTTCATTAGGGTTTTTTTCATGTTTTTTTCTTGTTCTTTCATTTGAAATACATTTGAAATACAAATGAACATTATTTATATAAGTTGGGAAACCTCAGATGTCACAGAGAAATGTTTTCAACAGATAAGTTGAAAATAAAATAGTTGAAAAAGGTATACAGGAGTTATTATGGGAGACAGAGATACTTCATAAAGATAAAAAGTTAAGCAATTATAAATTTATATGTTCTTTATAACTTGGCTTGAATTACTGCCAGCTAATTCAATGCTGGCAATAATAATGAAAAAGTTGACTAAAATAAAAAGTAGAGATAGACAAATCCATGATAATAGTTTGGAATTTTAACATACTTCAATCAAATTACAGAACCAGCTGTCATATTACTAATTGAAAGAAGGCTATACACTGTATGATTCCAACTATATGATTTTCTGGAAAAGACAAAATTATGGAGACAGTAGAAAGATCAGTGGTTACCAGGGCTTGGAGGGGTGGCAGGGGAGGAAAGGATAAATAAACAGAGCACAGAGGATTTTTAGGGCAGTGAAAATAGTTTGCATGATATTATAATGATGGATATATGTCATTATTCATTTGTCCAAACCCAAAAGAATGTACAACACCAAGAGTTAACTCTATCCTTTTTGACCCAGCTCCTAGAGAAATGGAAATAAAAACAAAAATAAACAAATGGGACCTAATGAAACTTAAAAGCTTTTGCACAGCAAAGGAAACCATAAACAAGACCAAAAGACAACCCTCAGAATGGGAGAAAATATATGCAAATGAAGCAACTGACAAAGGATTAATCTGCAAAATTTACAAGCAGCTCATGCAGCTCAATAACAAAAAAACAAACAACCCAATCCAAAAATGGGCAGAAGACCTAAACAGACATTTCTCCAAAGAAGATATACAGATTGCCAACAAACACATGAAAGAATGCTCAACGTCATTAATCATTAGAGAAATGCAAATCAAAACTACAATGAGATATCATCTCACACAGGTCAGAATGGCCATCATCAAAAAATCTAGAAACAATAAATGCTGGAGAGGGTGTGGAGGAAAGGGAACACTCTTGCACTGTTGGTGGGAATGTAAATTGATGCAGCCACTATGGAGAACAGTATGGAGGTTCCTTAAAAAACTAAAAATAGAACTACCATACAACCCAGCAATCCCACTACTGGGCATATACCCTGAGAAAACCATAATTCAAAAAGAGTCATGTACCAAAATATTCATTGCAACTCTATTTACAACAGCCAGGACATGGAAGCAACCTAAATGTCCATCATTGGATGAATGGATAAAGAAGATGTGGCACATATATACAATGGAATATTACTCAGCCATAAAAAGAAACGAAATTGAGTTATTTGTAGTGAGGTGGATGGAGTTAGAGTCTGTCTAACTCCAGAGTGAAGTAAGTCAGAAAGAGAAAAACAAATACAGTATGCTAACACATATATACGGAATCTAAGGGAAAAAAAAAAAGTCATGAAGAACCTAGTGGTAAGACGGGAATAAAGACATAGACCTACTAGAGAATGGACTTGAGGATATGGGGAGGGGGAAGGGTAAGCTGTGACAAAGTGAGAGAGTGGCATGGACATATATACACTACCAAACGTAAAATAGATAGCTAGTGGGAAGCAGCCACATAGCACAGAGAGATCAGCTCGGTGCTTTGTGACCACCTAGAGGGGTGGGATAGGGAGGGTGAGAGAGAGGGAGATGCAAGAGGGAAGAGATATGGGAACATATGTATATGTATAACTGATTCACTTTGTTATAAAGCAGAAACTAACACACCATTGTAAAGCACTTATACTCCAATAAAGATGTTAAAAAATAAAATAAAATAAAATAAATAAAAATAAAAAAGGGTTAACCCTAATGTAAAATATGGAGAATGAGTGATTATGATGTATTAATGCAGGTTCATCAGTTGTAAAAAATGTACAGCTCTGGTGGGGGATGTTGATGGTGGGAGAGGCTATGCATGTGCGGGGGCAGTGGGTATATAAGAAATCTCTGTAACTTCCCATAAATTTTACTGTGAACCTAAATCTGCTCAAAAGTAAAAAATAAAGTCCTCTAAAAATCATTAGGGAAATATGAGAGCTGAACAAGAAAAATTAAGAACGAGTTTGATCTGGTGGTGGCACATATAGAACACTTCATCCATTAACTATAAAATGCATATAGGATATCAAAATAGACTATATCCTGGTGCATAAAATATGTTTGCAAAATAGCAAAAGGTTAAAATCAGTATAGTTCATGTTATCTGATAACTGTGGATTGTATTTTGGTTCTAATACTGAAAGAAGACAAAAATATGCAACCATTTGGAATATTTCCATGACACACTTAAAGTATCTCATGAGTCTGACAAGATCTCACAATGGAAATTAATAAATTTTTAAGTGATTATCAATAACAATATGACCTATCAGAGACTGTGAAATGCAACTACAACAGTATTTAAAAAAAAATTTTAGCTTAAATGTACTCATTAAAAATAGTAAAAGTTGAAAATTAATTATTTATACTTCCACCTTAAAAGCTAAAAAAAGAGGAACAATTTAAGGTCCAAGAAAGTTTTTACTTTCTTTTTCTACTTTTTTTTCAGAAATAAAAATATATGCTAAAAAGAGAGTAATAGGAAACATATATATAATAAAGATACTCGACAAAGCCAAAAGTTGGTTCTTGGAAAACATTAGTATAGTTGTTAAATTTAGCAATAGTGACCAAGAGATAGAGACACAGGGAGAGAAAGGGAGTCAGAGAGAAGGAGATATAGGACACAAGACTAAAAGACCAATATCCAGAAAAAAAGGAGAAAATCTATACGGATATTATTCCTGCTAAATTTGACAACTTCTTTAAAATGAAAAATGATGAAATATATAAATTGCACAAGATATAATAGAAAAACTTAATAGTCCTTTATATAGTACTAGTGTAAACTACTAGTAAAAAAAAATCCTGACATGAAGAAATCCCCAAGTATAGATGGTATCACAGAAGAATTTTTATAAATATTAAAGGAAGAAATTACATTTTATATATTTTTTAGAAATTGAGTAGGAAGCTTCTCAATTCATTTTATCAACAATTACTATATTAATGCATAAATCTAAAATGATATTGCAAGAAAAAAAACAATTGTAAGCCAATGCTTCTTATAAAGAAAGATCCAAAATCATAACTTTTTTTAGCAAATGGAATGCAGTGAGGGACTTCCCTGGTGGTGCAGTGGTTAAGAATCCGCCTGCCAATGCAGGGGACGTGGGTTTGATCCCTGGTTTGGGAAGATCCCACATGCCGCAGAGCAACTAAGCCCGCGCCACAACTACTGAGTCTGCGCTCTAGAGTCCACACGCCACAACTACTGAGCCCACATGCTGCAACTTCTGAAGCCTATGCACCTAGAGCCCCTGCAACAAGAGAAGCCACCACAATGAGAAGCCTGCGCACCGCAACACAGAGTAGCCCCCACTCTCCTCAACTAGAGAAAGCCTGCGCACAGCAAAGAAGACCTAATGCAGCCAAAAATAAATAAATATTAATTTTAAAAAAAGAATGTAGTGATGTATAGAAAGGATAATACACCATGATCAAAGTGGAGTATATTTTAGGAATGCTAGTTTGTTTAACATGGATTGAAAACCATTCACCATAATTCACCATATTAACAAAATAAAGGATGCTGTAATATTTGGAAAACACCATAACTGTTACTGAGAAAAAATTTTAAGACACTAAAACCAAATGGAATAATTCTAGATCTTGTAAAGAATATCTACAAAAACTTATATCATTGTTAATTGTCAAATATTCAGTCCCACCCAATGCTGATATCAGAATTAGGATATTCACTATCTCCACTTCTATTTATTTTTATGCTGGAGGTTAAAAATAGCATAATAAGACAAAAAAAAACACATGAAGTTTAGGAAGGAAGAAATAAAACTTGCACCATTTACAAATGATATTTGTAGAATATTTAAAATATGTGAAAAATTGAAGTAGTTAGTTCATTTAGGAAAAAAATTGGAGGATACAAGATCAATATACATAAATTAACTTTACTTGTACATTCTGGGAGAAAAATCAAGAAACAAAAAAAAATAGAAAATAAATTTCAGCATAAAAAAATCACTTATAATAGCAACAAAATGCATTACATTCCGAGGAACAGATATGGCAAAAGTCATACAAAGAAGACTGCTCTGAAAATTATATAGACATTAATGAAGGATTCTAATGAACAAAAGTTGATGAATATGCCATGTTCACTGACTGCAAGACACAGTAACGCAGTGGTGTAATTTCTCCTCAAATAAAGGTATATATTCAACACAATCCAAACAAAATCCTACCACTGTGTGAATGTGTGTGTGTGTGGAAATTTACCAGGTAAATCAAAATTTATATGAAAATATAAAATCATGAATAATCAAAGCAATCATGAAGAATAAAAGTAAAACTGGACAACTTACACTTCAAGATATCAACATGTTTTATAAAGCTATAATCAGGATAGCTATAATTAGGATAGTACAGACAAAATTAACTATAAAATGCCATAGAGAATCCAGAAACAGACCCAAACATATACAACCTCATATTTTATAATAACAGTGACAATGCAGTGTATCTTGCTTACATCTTACATGAAAATTAATTCCAGAGAGATTATAGATGGAAATGTAAAATGTAAAAAAAAAATTAACACTTTTAGAAGAAAATATAGGAGATTATCTTTCTGAACTTCAGGTAGGTCAATGTTTCTTCGATAGCATATACAAGTGTGGACCAAGAAGAAAAATAAATTGATAAAATGAACTATATTATACTTGCAACCTTCTGTTCTTCAAAAGACACTGTTTTGAAAGATAAAGAGCCACCCATACAGTGAGAGGTCATATTCACAATACAAACCTCTTATAAAGAACTCTTCATTGAAATATATAAATATCTCCTTCAAGTTAATAAGAAAAATTAACATAACTCATAATTAGTCATTGAAGAACCGCAAATTAAAGGCACCATGCCACACTTAAACGTACCCACAGAATGGCTAAAATGAAATAGACAATGCCAAGTTTGATAAGAAAATACAAATGTCAGAGGCTGCAGGTGAAAAAGTCTATAGAAATATTTGTACAATTGATAAAACCTTTAAGCAGTATTTATTAAAGCTGAACATATGCATACCTGTGACACACTCCTGGGTATATCCCAGAGAAATGTTGCCACACGTGCCTCAGAACATATGTATTAAAATGTTTGTTATAGAACTATTCATTATAGTTTAAAATGTGTATCCACAGTAGGCTGGATAAATAAATGTTCACTCAATAGAATAGAATACAGAAATAAGAAATAAAATATTGAGCAAAGGCAGCAGACACAAAGGATTGAATTCTATATGATTATATGTAACTATACATAACGTATTCAAACTAGAAAGAAAAATTTATCTCTTCAAAATCAGGATAGTGTTTAACTTTGGGAGAGAGGTGAGCAGTGAATAGAACAGTATAAAATCTTTCGGGAATTTGCTAGCATCCTGTTTCTTGTTTTGTTTGAACCTAGCCAAGTATGCGGAGTTATTATACATTTATAACATATGCACTTTCAATTTTCTGGCTTAGCAAATGAAGTTATTTCTGTCCTGATACAGTATGTTTTCATTATTGGTTTTCCTCCAACACTATATATATACATTAAATAATTTATATTAATATTTCTATTATAGATAATTATGTGCACAAAGCCTTCTCATACTGTCATATATAGGTGGTTGTTGCAGCCTTTGAGAAGAAAGTCAGTAATTGGTTCTGGAAATCTCAGGGAGGATGGCATTTAGTCCAGAACTATAGCTCATATATTTTAAAGAGATAGGAACATCAAATAGAGACAAGCCATCCTCTGATTATAATAAGAAGCTTCAATAAGCATATGTTAACACAGGTGACAAAGGAAAGAGCACTATTTAATTCTACAACTATCATCTTTAATATCAAATTAACCTTCTCTACTTGCTCTGTCTTAGGTCAGAGCTAATCAGGTTTCCTATCTCCTGTCTCATTATTTCAGTTCATCTTCCCAAAGGATCTTTCAAAACAAGTGTGTGATAAATTCATCCCCAATACTTAAAACTCTTCAAATATTCTACTACTGCATAGGGGACAAAGTTCAAATTCCATAGTCAGTCCTAGAAGTGTCTCCATATTTGGCCTTCACTTAACAATAAAGCCTATCTCTGGCCTTAAGTTTCTCTTATGTTCAAGTTCCATGATTCTGGTATAAGTATTGCTAACATTTAAAGGAATCATACGTTCAATATTTTTTCAGTTTATTGAGAAGTAATTGGTAGTAAGTTTATGCCTTCTAACATGTTTGTCTGGAATGATCACCTGTCCACCTTGAAATAACCATTTGAGACATATCAGCTCAAGGGTCATCTCCCAGACCTTGTTTTGTAACACTACACATTATAGGTAATATTGCTACACTTATAACTATTTACTGCACTAATTTTAAAGTTTAAAATTTTAATATTTCTCAAATTCCAGACTACTACTTTCTTGAACACAATAGGCCATTTCATGTACTTTGTATCCTGAGTTTCCAGCTCCATGTCTGATCCATGGGAGGTGAAATGAGGCTCAGATTTAATAGGATAAGTTTGTCTGGAGGAAGGTAGAACTAAAAATTATAGCATAACAGGATAAACATTTATTTCTTACATAAAAAATCTAAGGGTAGGTAATGGGGTTGTATGATAGTTATGTAGTACTATGTTCCTTGAATCCTTCTGTCCTACTTCTCTGCTGCATGTGGCTCCCGTTCACAGAGTCGCCCCAGGATTCAGGAAAAGGGGAGAAGAGCCTGAAACTTCATTTAAAGGAAACTACCAAAGTGTCAGAGAGCTTTTCCATGAATACTGCATTGGCCACAGTTTAGTCACATGGCCTAACCCACTTGCAATGGAGGCTCTGAATACAGTGCTTCTCCTGTCCCCACCCTGTTCTTCCTCAACAGCCCCTTCTTCCACATCCTCTCCTCCTCCTCTTACTGTTTAACTTCCTTCCTTTCCTTTCCCCAGTCCCTCCGCCTGCCTTTCCTCCTGCCCTTCTAATTTCTCTCCACCACACTCATACAGTCTTCAGAGTTCCATTGTTCTGTAAATCCTCCTTGAGTAGGAGGCATAAGTGATGCAGACCAACAAGAACATACATCTGAGCATCTTGCATTTAAGAAGATGAATATTTGAATTAAACATAATCCACATAAACACATGTTATACTAGTAGATATATTATGATTTATGTTTTATACATGCATATATATTACTATATAGAGTCAGTTACTGCTCAAAATTCAATTCTGTAATCTTTGTTCTGTCAGAACCCTGTAAATACATATATGCATAGAAATCTCTATGTTGATTCCCTTAATCCATATATATTTTTTACCATACAGTAATTTAGTGAAATTATAAAATGGTTTATATTTAATGTTTAGTTCTCTATGCATATAATCCTTGATCAGGTGATTTATTTTTGATTCACCATAGCTAGGTATATATCTTAACTAAATATATGGCCAAGATGCAGTATTATTCCTCTTGTAACATTAATATTGCTGATGGCAATTTGAAGATATTGAATTTGACAGACTTGGACAGATTTGCCCATAGTCAAAAAGATTCAGCCAAAGTATCTGTTGCCATGGTATTTTACTGTAGGGTACCCTGGTATGCTGTCTATTTTATTATTCTTGTGGAAGCGAGGTTACTTTTTAAGAAATGAAAAAACATTTTGAAGCATTGGTCTTTGAAAGAAAATAAAAAATAAGCAGCAGTGGGAAAAAAATTTCTTAAATACTGTATTGAAAAGACCCCCTTGATAATGTGTTACAAACACACACACACACACACACCCCCTAGGAAATAAAAATGACATCTGTTTAGGTGATTTTATTGCACTTTAAATAGCACTCTGTCTTTTTAAGAAATTGAAGTTGCCTTAATTCCAAACTACACATATACATGAAATCTTGGAATTAAACATCCCATTAAATATTACAGGCTGGTGATTTAATGAAAAATTTAAGTAAACTTTGTACTGAATACACACACACACACACACACACACACACACACTCATAAGTCCCATACCATAACCTTACAATTTTGTTTTCATTTTTTTTTTATTGGAGTATAGTTGCTTTACAGTGCTGTGTCAGTTTCTGCTGTACAGCAAATTGAATCAGCCATACATATACATATATCCCCTCTTTTTTGGATTTCCTTCCCATATAGGTCATTACACAGTACTGAGTAAATTTCCCTGTGCTATACAGTAGGTTCTCATTAGTTATCTATTTTATACATGGTAGTGTATATATGTCAATCCCAATCTCCCAGTTCATCCCACTCTCCCTCCCCCTTGGTATCCATACATTTGTTCTCTACATCTGTGTCTGTATTTCCACTTTACAAATAAGATAATTTATACAATTTTTCTAGATTCTACATATATGCATTAATATACAATATTTGTTTTTCTCTTTCTGACTTACTTCACTCTGTATGACAGTCTCTAGGTCCATCCATGTCTCTGCAAATGACATTATTTTGTTCTTTTTTATGTCTGAGTAATATTCCATTTTATATATGTACCACATCTTCTTTATCCATTCCTCTGTTGATGGACATTTAGGTTGTTTCCATGTCCTGGCTATTGTAAATAGTGCTGCAATGAACATTGGGGTGCATGTATCTTTTTGAATTATGGTTTTCTCTGGGTATATATGCCCAGTAGTGGGATTGCTGGGTCACATGGTAGTTCTGTTTTTAGTTTTTTAAGGAACCTCCATACAGTCTCCATAGTGGCTGTATCAATTTACATTCCCACCAACAGTGTAAGAGGGTTCCCTTTTCTCCACACTCTCTCCAGTATTTCTTGTTTGTAGATTTTTTTATCATGGCCATTCTGACTGGTGTGAGGTGATAGTTCATTGTAGTTTTGACTTGCATTTCTCTAATAATTCGTGATGTTGAGCATATTTTCATGTGTTTGTTGGCCATTCGTATATCTTCTTTGGAGAAATGTCTGTTTAGATCTTCTGCCCATTTTTTGATTGGGTTTTTTTTTTGATATTGAGCTGCATGAGCTGTTTGTATATTTTGGAGATTAATCCTTTGTCAGTTGCTTCGTTTGCCAATATTTTCTCCCATTCTGAGGGTTGTCTTTTCTTCTTGTTTATGCATAACCTGACAATTTTTAAGTAGTGAATACACCCATGGAATAAATACTCAGATAAAGAAATAAAATAATACCTGTACCCTCTCAGCCACCACTCCCCCACAAAGGGAACCATCATCTTGCCTTCTATCGACATTGATTGGTTTTTCTGCTTTTTTAAATTTACATAAGTGGGATTATGAAATATGTATTCTCTGGTTTATTTTTCTCAACCTTATGTTTGTGGGATAAATCGGTGGTTTACATATAGCGTTAATTTGTTGATTCTCAGGAAAATATAATATTTATTGTAAAAATCATGATTTCTCAACCTAGGCACTATTGATATTTTTGACCAGATAATTCTTTGTTGTGAGGGTTGTCCCATGCATTCTATGACATTTAATGACATCACTGACCTCTATCCCCTGCATGCCTGTTAACACCAACCCCGTCTCCTCTAGGTTATGACAATTAAAAATATCTTGCAACATCATTGAATGTTCCCAGGGAGCCAAATTGCCCCCAGTTGAGAATCAATGGGATAGAACAACCAAAGTATTTATTCAATCATCTGTTGATAGACTTATAGTTTCTAGTTGGGTTCTTTTTATAAATAGTGATGCTATGAAATTCTATATTTTTTATTGGCCATATATACATGCTTTTGTTGAGTTTATATCTAGGATTGAAATTGTTGGGTCATAAGATATTGTTATGTTCCAAGTAATTTTTTAGAGTGATTATACCAGTTTACAACATCACAGAGAGTCCCAGCTGCTCTAAATCCTCACCAAAAATTGTTTTAAAATTTTTCCTGAAGTAGATATTTAATGAAATCTTGTTATGGTTTTATGTTCCATTTCCCCGATGACTAATAAACATTAGCAGCTCTTTCAATGTTTATTAACTACTTGAATATTTTCTTTGTTTGTTTTAAAATATTGAATTAAGTTCCTTGCATGTTTTCTCTGTTGGGTTACCTATCTTGTTCTTATCAATTTTGGGGAGTGTGTACATATTTTGAATATAAAATTCTTTATATTCATGTTATAAAGGATACATGCATAGCAAATATCTTCTCCCCATCTGTGATTTGCCTTCTCATTCTCTTCATGGTGTCTTTCGACTTGGCTTTTTCTACCTCTGGTTTATGCCCACTTCAACAATGTGTCCTTCCAGGTTCCAAACTGAGGGCCTGTGGTGTTTAACCAGGTGAGTTGTGAACTAATTTTGTGACACTTGTAACTCTCAAATATTGCAATCAAATTTTCAGCCGCTTTCTAACGTTCACACTGCATGGCTTAGAAGGCAAATGCCTCATGCCAAAAACTAAGGCAGAGCATTAGTCTCACTTCACTGGGCTTCTGTTATCTCTGGAATCTTAGCCCCTAAATTTGTGTTTACCTGGCATCTCCAAACTCCCATTGTTCTCTCCCCAGCTAGCTTTTCTCCATCTTAGCTGCTTTCTGCTAAACTCAGCTTCCCACGCGGAGCAACTTCAATATTACCAAATGGCTCAAGGGCAAAAGTGTAGCACAGAAGTTAACTCACTTTAATGAGTTTCCCTTTTTATGGGTCCCTGTCTCCTCAAATCCTGGCTGCTTCAGCTTTCTAACACCATTAAGCACCTTAAAAACAATTATCCAGATTTCTAGTTGTTCTTATAGGAAATGTTGTTTTTCTACATTGAAGTGGAATTCTATCAATGAGCAGTTTTACAACAGAGAAAGTGTAGATGTGAGACAGTACTTAATGAATTTCATAAAAATTCAACCACGTTGTTTCTATATTGGCAACCATTTTAATGTCAGAGAAATGAGTGATTGTTAACAGTCCTCTACTTAATGCTCCCAAATGGATATTTTGGATTTGAATTTTTACAATCTTTTATATTGTTTCTTTTTAGCATCATATGAGTTTTTTGTTGCTGTTTTATTTTGTTTTGTTTTGCTATTTTGGCAATGGCTTATTTGATATTTCCAACCTTGGATTTCTTGCAAACTATCTTTTCTAATATAAAAATATGACACTATTAAAAGTGACAAATTATACTGTGACAGTTATAAGGAAAATATTCCTCTTTTATTAGGATTCAGCAAAGAACTATTTGTTGTCTTTTTGATATTTGATGCTTTTTGTTAGAACAAGTCAATCCTCTGCCATGAATTATGATTAAGTATAAAAATAAATAGCAAGAGAAAGGAACGTGAATGAATTTCCAGTCCTCCAAATTAGCAGCAGAGCTACAAAGCTATGTGAAATAGATCATTGTATGACTAATTACATTTATGCCTTGAGAAAGGAGTCCAGTGTAGCGAAATTGTATATATTTCCCCTTTTCCTTATTTTTTGGTTTTTATCGTCATTCTTTTTTTTTAAGTAAATGGGAAGTTATTCCATACTCATGGATTGGAAGAATTAATATTTTTAAAATGTCCATATCACCTAAAGCAATCTACAAATTTAATGCAATCCCTATCAAAATTCCAATGACATTTTTCACAAAAATAGAACAAACAATCCTAAAATTTGTATGGAACCATAAAAGATCCTGAATAGCCAAAGCAATCTTGAGAAAGAAGAACAAAGCTTTTTAAAACTTTTTATCAGGGAAACAACCTTCACTGAGCTTAAGGTGTTCATATCCAATTGTATTAGGTGTACATTTGAGATTTCTTATAATCATTATTGTCACATTACAATTAAAATGAAATATGTTAATATGTTATACTTTTAACCAATGTACATTAATATCTATTACCTAACAGGAATCTCATAATAATATGAAATATGGGCAAGCACAATTTATTATAGATTACCATTTTATGGTAAGTGTTATCTCAGTTTTAAGCAAGATCGGAAGTTAATACATGCAAAAGTAGCACTTGAAGCAAAAGCCTCTGAGTTATAAAAAGGGAAAAAAGTACCCAGGAAAAATATTACATGGCTCAGCATGTGATCAGAATACTTATGCATGCATTTTTCTTATATGGTGAAATAAATCATTGATATTTTAAAGTATTTTTCTAAGTCATGTTAGCACATCCAATGCCCTGTTTTACTCTGTACATTGGGACACCTAATATGTTAGGCTAAGCTACGCTTTCACAAATGAGGCAAACCCTTTCTGTTTGTTACTTTACTTGCTGGGAGAGAAAAAAGTACTAACAGAATGCATCTAATAGAAATCTGAGTTTATAAAAACATATTTTTATTATATATTGTTGAAAATATGATGAATTAAAAATAAAAACCATGTAATGATAAACTCTGATATAAATACTGTTAATGCTTTTGTATAAGCTTTCCTACCATATCCAACTTACTCATTTATTTTAATCTGCTCCAACCACCTCCCACTCCAAAGGAAAGCATTACATAATTCTTGATTCCTCCTCCTGCCCATGGTTAATTAGATTAAATGTTGGCTCAACTTATGACAGATTCCATGCTAAAAGTTTTTTGACTAAGCTGCACAAAATTGTAAAAGGAGGGCTGTGATCACTTGAAATAAAGATCTTACAGCCTTGCTGTTGGAGTGGGCATATCTGTTATCTCCGTGTTGTGCACAAATCAGGATGATGTGGGTACCAAGCATATAACGACAAAAAATAAGCAAGGGCATCTTGGACTATTAAAATCCATTGAAGGCCATATTTATTTAAAACACTCTGCAATGTTCTTTTATGGCTAAGAACCATAGAAAATTCCTTCATATCCAGGTTTACTTGCTCAACTTATTAATATTTTGTAGTGTGACATAGTTAATTTTCGAAAAGGAAAGTTACCTGGTGATGATGGTTTTAGTTATTGCATAATCTTGATCAGTCTTTCTGATAACAGAGAGTTAAGGGTTTTATTGCAACAGTATAGAGTGAGTAGGTCTAAGTTTCTCTGAGAAATTAAGAATAACAGGTTGTACTAAATTCTGTTTGTTTGTTTGTTTTTCACAAATAGCTTTGATTCACATACACATGTAAAAGTCAGGACCTACTTTAATATTTTAAAATCGTAAGTGAAGCAAATGTCATAACACTAAAATAAAAGATGCATAAATGAATGAGAAAATAAAACCTAAATTTGATTCCAGAAAACTAAGCAAACATGACCTTAATTATAGCTGGCATTCTGCATTAATAACCCAGAAAAGAGGAAAGATATTTGATTCTTTTGTGACTGAAATAAGATGGCATATAAATTCTGTCTCTTAGCTAAAATCTTTTCTGTGCAACATAAAGTACAACATATATGTGCATACTTTTTTTTCTAGCATTAAGTGTCCTTAATAGCATTTTCTTATAAGCTCTAAATTCTAATGTTCTACCTTCTTCAGTTATGTGTTACCTTTATTTTATGTACTCGTATCTACAAAGTATTTTATTGAAATAATAAATATGTCAAAAGATTCATTTGTCTAATTTACTTATCAAGTTATTGAAAGAAAAAATTTGACCATTCCCCAGTTCTTCCCTCCAAAATGAGAAAACACAACTTGATTTTGTTTAGGCTTAAATAAGTAAGCAAAAACAGAAGTCGTGTTAAGGCAATAAATGGAATTACTCAACACTTGAATGGCCCACAAGTGACAGTGTAAACATCTAAGAATGATTTTTCATATAGCGTATTAGTTATAGGTGATCCAAGTGAAACAGAGTTCCTAGTTCTATAAAGAATTAATTCCACAAGAATAAATACCATTCAATTTAAAACATCTAACTTCATGGAATTATTTAATCAAATAATGACAAACAATTGATGATAAATATAAAATCACAAGTATGCTGGAATAAGCAATAGGATTTTTTTGTTCTTTGATATTCCTGCCTCATTCATCTTTATTTTAGTCGATAAAGCATATTGGCATGTAGAATATAATGTTATTTCTCTTTTCCAAATATGCATGTGCATATTTAATACATAAATAAATGATAAATGTATAGATAGGTGGGTGGACGGGTGTGTAGATGAGTGGAGGTTAGATAGACATAAAGAACTATTTGTTTTATCTGAATCAAAAAAAAAAAACCAAAATTATGATTAAACATTAATACACCATTTTTTAACACTGAGGATTTAGTTTTTGGAACATAGTTTTGTAGCATATAAATTTCACTCTAAGTTGGTTCTCACTTCAACAATGAATAGATAACAAAGATGCTGCACTTATGGTCAATAGCTGATGTAACTTCTATAGTTCAAAATAGCAATATTATGGTGATTAAGAAAAATATTGTGTATTATTTATTTATAAAGATAAATACACAACTTTTTATATAGAGAAAAAATAATAAAATACATCATTCTAAAAGCATACATATTTTATATTTATTGCATGACTGAGCTTTAATACACATTTCTAAAACTAGAAATATTTTTCAAATGAGAAAAGTAACTACCCTTAAAGTGTTTTAAATAATAACTTGGAATACTATTATGCAACTCTACACGTTGATTATACAGATTATGTAAAAATATGGAAGATGTTAATGATATTATGTTAAGTGAAATAAAAATGTATACATTGTGTTTGCACACACCATGCTAATTCTAACCTCCATTTTTTGCTTTTAATTTCATTACACTTGGAATCCTGCAACTGACACTTCGTTCAGCCTAGATAATTCCCACTCACACTTTTAGACTTTTCAGGAATCAATCACTCTTCCTGAAATATTTACACATTTTATGCTACTATAATACCTGGTAAAGAATTTACTATTATACTTGTCACATTGCATGGTAATCATCTATGTAAAATCTCTCTTGCCTCTAGAATATTACTTTTCCAAAGGCTATAATTGCCTTTTTTCAGATTCGTAGCCCCAGTACATAACACAGTGCTTGACATGGTCCTGAGCATTGTGAAGATTAATCCATTAGGTAAAACAGAGTTGCCCTCTGCAATAAAGCACCAAGCTTCTGGCAAGTAAGGCTACCACTGTTTCTGCACTTATGAGTGATGTTAGAACACCTAGAGAAGGCAAAAGTGATCACTCTCTACCCCTACCATCCTCTCTCAGTGCATTCCTAGAACAATTCTTTTGAAAACCATATAGTTAACTAACCTCACAGTGTATGACACCACTACAGTTTTTTCTTATGTCCCAGAATGTAAGACAAGAATAGAACCAATGAATAGAATAGATTACTTGAAAAGATTAATGAATTGACAAACATGTATTTATACAAAATTTTTTTAAAGGAATGTTCATAGAAGACTTATTTATAAAAGTCAAAAAATAGAAACAGCCCAAATGATCATTAATAAGATAATGGATAAACAAGTTGTGTCACATTCCCAAAATGGCCTCCTACTGACCAATAAAATGAATGGATCACAGATACACAAAACAATATGGATAAATGTCCAAAACTAATGTATGAACTGAGAAAAATAAATTGACAAAAGGGTACATACAGTATGAATATATTTATGTAAAAATTAGACAAAAATAAAACCATCTATGGTGACATAAATCAAGATATTGATAGCATCTTGGGTTTGAAACAGGTATTGCCTGGGAAAGGGACTAGTGAACTTCCTGAGGTAATAGAAGTATTCTGTATTTTGAGAGACTTGTGGGTTACATAAGCATGTGAATTTGTCATGCCACCAGTTCTCTGTGACTTTAATATCTGTGCAATTCACTGTATGTAAATTATACCTCAATTCAATAATTGAAAGTGAAATGCAAATGTGCTTAATATGCAGAACTTGAGAAGCTTATTCTAAAGTGTATCCAGAAACATAAAAGATATAAATAGCCAAAACAATCTTAAAAAATAAATTTATAGAACTCACACATGCGATTTTTAAGAAATGCTGTAAAGATACAGTGATCAAGACAGTATAGTATTGGGGTAAGGACAGACAGATAGATCAATGGACTATAATAGATAATAGAGCAAAAACCCCACACAAACAGGATGAATAGATATTTGAATAAATTCCAATGGGAATTTAAAGGGGAAAAGAACATGTTGTATTTCCTTTAAATCCCAAGGAATCACCGGCATATTTCTGTAAGAAATAAATATGAACCTCAAGTCTTACATCACTACAGACACAAAATATAATTCAAATCTGAACCTAAGAACAAGACACAGAAACATTTTAGAACATAATTTATGCAAATATCCTTAATACTTAGAGTAGACAAGGGTTTCTCATACAATACAAAACAAAATATTAGACATAAAAGGAAAAATGCTAAATTGAGGTTTATTAACATTAAAATTTCTAATTTCTAAAGGATACCAGAAGAAAAATGAAAAGGGCATTACAGATTGGGAGAAAATATTTATATTGTGCATATCCGACAAAATATTTACACACAGAGCATATGGAGGCTTCCTATAACTCAAGGATTGAAATAAAACAACCCAATAACAAAGGGGCTAAAGACATGAACAAACACTTCACAAAAGAAGGTGTAAGAATGAAAAGGTGCTCAACATTAGTAGTCAAAAGGGAAATTTCAATAAGATATCATTTCATATCTAGAATGGCCAAACTAAAAAAAACTAACAATGTATAAAGGGTATAAAGCAACTGAAAATTTCACAAATTACCATAAAATTTGTGAGTGTAGAGAACTTGTGGAAGTTCATTAAAAAGTTAAACATATACCTACCATATGACTTAGCAATTCCACAGCTACTTACTTAACTAAGAAATAAAAGCTACTGTCTGCAAAAAGACCCCTACAAGAATAGTTATAGATGCCTTAATCATAATAGACAAAAATAGAAAAAAAATAAGCACCAGAGAAAAAAGTCAAATGTCCATCAGCATGAAAATGAAGAAATAAATTGTGACTAAAATGAACACTTTTCTGTTGTAAAATGGGACAGTATATTGATGTTTGCCTTATATGGAAGCATTTCAAAAATATGATGGAAAACAGAAGCAGGCACAGAAGAATTTGATTGTCTATATAATATCATCAAGAACAGGCAAAACTAATCAATGATAGTAGATATCAAAATTGTAGTCTCTCCTGATAATGGTGGAAATTGACAGGGAAGGATAGTAGGACAAATCTTGTGACCAAGGAAAAGTTCTATATCTTGATTTGAATGGTGGTTATTCAGGTATACACACTTATGAAAACTTAATAGACAATATGCAATTATCTGTGCATTTTATCATCTGTAAATTATATCTCCATAAAAATTAATATACTGATTACACGTGTTTTTTTTTCTTTTATTTCTGCAGAATATGTTGAGTCCCTATTTTTTTCAATTACTTAAAAAAATAGGTACAGTCATGCTGAGCATTACTTTCAATTAAAAGGATAAGTGAAGTTTCCTTGTTTCCCATCATTATCCATCTTGTTCCTGTTAAAGGTCACTTTTATTTTTTTTTAAAGATAATGGTTTTAGTTGATATATATTAATGCTGCTATTTTAGAAATCTAGCTAGAATAACCATAGTCAATCCAGGGTTAGTTTTTCTCTGTGCTTTTTTTGGTGATTTTTTTTCTTTGGTTAAGTATTATTTTTGCCATTTAAGAGCCATAGTGTCTGCAATCTCCAAACAGAGTAAACTTTTATTTATTCCTTTCTCTGCTTCTATAATGGATTTGCTTTTGGAGAAACTAATATTTCACAAAACTAATCAGAACCAAGATGACATGAAATTTGGGGTGAGTTAGTTATATGAGGCCTCTCTACAAAAGAGTTAAACAGTGCAGAAAGGAAGTGTGGAAGGAACTAAACTATTCATAAACCTAGAGACAACTCTGGCATGAAGCAAATTTTGGAAACTGAAAGTTTTTACTTAATGAGGCTTGAATGATTAACAAGTAGTATAAGGTTATGGAATGAATACATGTTGTCTGTGCAGTATAAAAGACTAAGATTTAACCTTAGTTTTGTCATTTATTAATTGTGTAACCTCTCTACCTTTCAGATATATTGACTATACATTAAGGCTAATAATATT
Source organism: Eubalaena glacialis (assembly GCF_028564815.1). NCBI lineage: Eukaryota > Metazoa > Chordata > Mammalia > Artiodactyla > Balaenidae > Eubalaena > Eubalaena glacialis. The sequence goes on from NC_083727.1 coordinate 23,403,009, forward strand.
CCTATTTGACACCTGTGGATGTTAAATACAATACTAAATGTAAATGAATTGGCACATAGTAGAATCTATATAAATATTAATTCCCTTTTCCTTTACCTGGATGAGGTAGTCAAGAGTCTGTGGGAAGACAACTTGTAGAGGCACAGAGTGTGGATCTGATGTTTAAGCTGAATATAGATTGGTCCACATAATTTAGCCTGAAGTACAAATTGACAGTAATATAATCAGATGGGATGTGCAGGAGATAAGTGTACCAAGTCTTTGGCTTAAGGTTTTCCCTTCGTCTCTGGTTTCTGACTTTTAAAATAACACTGAAGCTTTTATTTTAGTATAAATTTAGACTAGGGAAAATACAAACTATAAAATATTCAATAGATTAGTTGAAGTGCTTGAAATACGTGCTAAAGTTTCTGAAGTAAATTATGGCTTTCAAAATAAGCTTAGGTTTAAAAATAAAGATATTTTGCACCAGAACTTCCAAGCAAGTCTCAAAAAGCCATAAACCTTTTCACTGCAGAATTACTTCTGGGCACATTTGCCAACACCGTTTTCTCTTCTTTCTGGCCATGCCAATCTCTTCCTTGTGATTCTTAGATAGCTTTCCACGTTAGAGAAATATTCTAATTTGCTTCATAAAAATGAGTTCCCAGAAAAATGGAAATCATAGAACACAGAAGAAGTAAGCTTATAAGTTTACTACAGTAATTTGAGTTGGTGCAGACATCAGTCATTCTTGGTCCTTAAACAGTGAGAAAGGGAAGCAACCAAGGGATTGGATGAGCTCCAGTTTCCATGGAAGGGCAAAAGTTGAAAGTGATCATCTGGTTATAGAGATGCCAAGGAATGGGGACTACTTAAGCACCATGTCTGTAGCAGTGCATTACCACGTCTGTAGCAGTGCATATTTTTTCCCAATCCATGATGGACTGAAGCATTTGTAAAACTGAACAGAAATTAATTATTAAAAAAGCATCATGCATTTGAATGTATTAATGGCAATGTCCAAATACTCTAAACTTTTCCAAATACTTATATTCAATTGCTGTACTTAATCTGAGGTAGGAAACAGATCAATGACTGGCATTAGTCCATGAACCACAACTTGAGTAATACTGGTCTATAAAACATATTAGTCTGAATCAATGGTGAGTGAGTAAAAAACCTCTTTTAAACAAGTAAACAAAAAGCAAAACAAAAATTTGATTCGTAGTGTTTGCCGATTTTTATAATAACAACATTCCTCCGTGGCTGATATCTAGCTACCAATATGATGTCACTGAATGCACAGTTGAGAAGAGAAGAGCAGAATGCACTCTAGAGCCTCTTGAAGACTTCACTGGTTTAATACTAATTCAAGTAATGGTCAGCAGAAGTTTTATAGCCCATCTGTTACATCAGTGAGGAATGTGGCAGTTGAATTTTGGGGAGTAAGATCCCAAGGCACACATACTTTTGCTGGGGAATGTGTTTGTTCTTACGAGATTCCATGACTAAGCAAGTTACTCTGTGCTGTATGCCTGGGGAGAGACAGAAGAAAGATTACCAACCTCATTTGGAAGTGGGTAGAGTCAGGGAGTTCAGGGAAACATAGTAATATTAGAAGGGGATTAGGGGTATTCATTAGAGAAGTTGGTTAGAACCAGAGTATTTTATGTGTCAGATGTATTCTACTCTCCTAACATACAGAATCTTGTTTACTTTTACCTTAAAACATGAGTTGGATATTGTTGTCCTCATTTAGCAGAATTACCCAAAACTAAGAGGATTTAAATTTGTTCATGATCTCAAAGCCAAAAATGATGAAGCTGAGACTTGAGAAGTCTGACTCCAAAGCCCCAAATCTTGACCTGTAACTTAACGCTTACTTCTTAGGATGTAGCCAAAACGGAAGGAGATGTTGAAAGGAGGGTTTTTGCTTTAAGTGTCTTTAGTTCTCACGGTTCAGTGAAGATTCTTTAAGGGCCTTATGGAAACCCAACAAATACTAGCCTATTGCAATTCACCAAACCCAGGTTAAGTCAGTTGCTGATTGATGTGGTTATTGCAAACATCTCTATGCCTTATTCTTCCAACAGTAAACTGGGAATGATAAATAGTAACTATATTAAAGGGTTGTTTGGATTTAAATGAGATAGTAATTGTACACATCCCTTGATGATTGTCAGTAGGTTAATAAATATTATCTTTTTAATCATTATGCTGATTATCAGCTTAGAAATTAGGCCGTCTTGAAAGGTAGGGAAATGAGTGCTGCTATAGCTTTGCCTTTCATGTCTTTAAAATGGAGTGTTAGATGTATTCTTCCAGTGTTCTTTGTGCCTAGACCATCTAAATCGTGTTCAGATCAATACGTACAATAGCGGTAGGAAGAAAGTAGCTGTAATTTTACGGGTCATTCAGGTTTGCTTCTTATTGTAAATTGTTGCTCATAAACAGAATTTTTAAAACTAAAAATCAAGACATATGGAATTATATATCATACTGGTTTATTTAAATTTTGATTGTAAACACATGACATAACGAAAGCATTCATATCCAATATTAGTGAACAATTCAGATAAAGTTAAAATAATATATGAAACACCAGGATCTTAGAGCTACAAAAATATAAATATTCTCAAAAAATTACTAGTTTTATGTTGTTTTAAGCCATTGATGAGTTCGTGGTAATGTTAAGGAGAAACCGAAAACAATTACAGTATAGAAATTCCAGTCTATCTGCTAACCTCTTTACTAATATACTAGCTAAAATCAACCCTGCGCCTTATATTAAAACAAAATAACATTGCTTAATTTTAAGCTTCTTCTTTTTCACTTTAAAAAAAAAATGCTCTTTTTCAGGTGCCACGTGCTTTCCTGACAAAATATATCATTGAGGGAAGTTTGCTTTTGGAAAATGATTTTCTAAGAGCTTCTGTTTCATATAACTAGCAAATATTAGGTTATGTCTTTCTTGGTGTAGTTAGATAACATTAATTTTTGATCCCTCTGTCAGTCCATAAAAGAGCCAAAATCTACAAAGCCCTCCAATAACCATCATTTGCTTTTTTTGTGGCTTACTTCAAAAATATCATCAGCATCGTAAACAAAGCTGACTCCTTTTTAGATGTGTATATTGGGGTAAGAAAAAAATGGTATGATAACTGCAGGTACCATATATTTTCCTAGAGAGAATTATTTTGGTTGAAAAAAAAATCTTAGTAAACTTTTTAGTATGCAAGTCAGGCCTCAAAAGGCAAGGCTGGGAGAATGGATATGGCCACCCACCCACAGGGGCAGTTTTCTTATGTAGAGGGATGTAATAAACATATGGAAACCTAATAAGGTGAGAGTTCAGCAGAACAAATACTCTGATTTCTCACTTTTCCACCTTTTGATTTCCTGCTGGTGTCTTCCACTGGTTGAAGCCAGCTTGATGTTGGAGTACAAAGAAACCCTTGCAGGCAGCCCATACATATCAGACTCCGGGACACAGAGCAGGGTGAAAAAGATGAAGAGTGGATCAAGAAGAAGAAATGGAAACTACTGCACAGATTGAGGGTTAAAAACTCTGCATGAGAAATTAATAGGAATACACAGATTGGGGCAAGTAGTCCATAAAATAGAAAAAAGAAACTACAGAATGGAAGGTGGTTCTGAGCAACATACTCAAATACAGTTAAATTCTGCCACATAGACTTTTATTTTAAATAGCTCCCAATATGAAGCAACTTGAGAAGGAGAAACAATGGCAGTGGATGGTGAGAGGATACAAAATTTTTTTTTAAAAATTAGTGAATGTAGGATCCCAGAGTTCTTCCACATTTGAAAAACAAATTTCTTCAAGAATTCTCTGAGAAATTGAGAGAAATACTGAGTTATCGTTTTCATGTGGAAGGGAGGTTGAGCTACAGTTTCATTTGAATGTCAGGGGACAGAGAACCCAGTTGACTTCTAAGGTGAACATGGATCGTGAAAATACACATCGGTATTTTCAGGTCATCTCCATATCCAGATGGTTAAAGCACTATCAGTTTTTAATACAAAAGAGACACTATAAGTAAAAGTTTCTAAAATAAAATGCAATCATACTGTTCTTTTTTTTTTTTTTATACTGTTCTTTTTAAATAATTTTTTTTATCATGAAAATTCTGTTAAACTCTAAAGATAAATAAAACATTATAAATATCTGGCCTGAGAAAGGAAAATTCACCTTTGGATTTCCCTTTTGTTTCCAAACGCAGGGAAATGTAGCTCCAGGTAAAACAAATTTTATCCACACAAGTAAGTTTTCCAGAGCTTGTAATATTGATAACTTTATTTGAAAAAATATATTTATAGAGTTGGTGACTGTGATTTTTTCAAGATCATACAAATATGCATTTAATATTGTTATACAGTTGATGATAAATGATATGATCATAATATTATTGTATTTTTATTAGCTCTTAGAGAATAAGAACGTTTCTAACATAAGATACATAAAATACCCACAGATACTTCTTAACAATTAGTTTACATACCTGTTGGTAGATGTAATAGAAATTTTTGTCCTGTGTTCCTTATTATGAGCCTGATGTTTTAAGTAGATTTAACGTAAATAACTGAAGATAATATCAATATAAGGCCAGCAGACTCTGTAATTCACTCAGAAAACATACTGCTTTAATGATCATTTCACACAGGTGCAGAGTAATCAAATATAGAGATACACTCAATAGGTTGGCAAGTTGTGGCTGTTTCTAAAATTGTAGAATTTATCTGATGAAATAGTATCTCTTCTCTTGAGAATTTATTAGCATAAAGTGATATTCAGGAGGTTTTATGTCTAAATCATCACACCAGTGATACATAGTCCAAGTAAATTTTCGAAGGAAAATAAATTGTTTTCAAAATCAGTGTTTACCAGAGGAGTTTATAGAAGTTTAGATAAGTAGTAGCATTTAATGTCTTATTTTATTAAGTAGCGAAAAATTTTTCAAATGCTAAAAATGTCTTCCTTCCTTTTTGGTTACTCTAGGAATATAGACTTTTAATCTGGTTTTTTTAAAAAAAGCCATCCCGGCATCAGTTACTGAATGTAAATGTTATAAAGATGGTGACAGCTTTATTTAGAAAATATAATTTACACTCAAGGATGCTAGAGAGGAAATTTTGAAAATGGTGGTAATCATAAATTTTTCTTCAGCTAACAAAGAATTCTATACTTACATAAATCTGTGTGGGAAACATTGGGAAGACAGCCATAGGTGAGAAGGCAAAATAACCCTTATAAAATTCTTAAAGAACTGAATGACAAAGTAGACCCACTTGTAAGTTCTAATGTTGATGACAGATAATCAGAGGGACTTGTACACTGGTTGTGAGTTTTCAAAAAGCTTATAGAAATAAATAATTTCTACTCTTTTAATGATATCTAAAATTTTATTAGGAAAATTTCTTCTGTAGTTTCTGTTAGACCATAGAAAGTGGTTATTTATCATTTTTGTTTGAGTGGTAAAACTCTTCAAGAAAAGGTAATATTTGATGTGAATAAAATATTATCATTTATATAACTTAGGTTTCTAGATATAAAGACTATAAGATAGAGACTTTATTTTCCTCTGTTCTCTAAAGAAATGTTCTTTTAGAATAATATGGAATTTCTCCCTCTACTGAATCATGTTTTTAAATTCATGCAATTTGGCTTCTATCCCACTTCTAATAAAAAGCATCAGTGACCTCTTGTTTATAAAATCAATCACCCTAATAGTAATAATAGTTTTTTCTTTTTCTGTTTGCGATTCTGTGCAAAATGCCTTACACACATTATATAACTGTGAATGATTTGCATTATTTAAATATTAGATAGAATTCTCCAGTAAAGCTGTATATACCTAGAGTTTTCTTTGAGGGACTATTTTAAATTGCTATTGAATTTCATTTTTTTTGTCATAGGTCTACTTAAATTTCCTATTTCTTCTTCAGTCAGTTATGGTAATGTTTTCTAGAAAATTTTCCAGTTAATCTAAGTTGTCTATTTTGTTGGCCTCATAAAGTTGTTCAGATTATTTTGTTATAATCCTTTCATTTTTTATAACATCAATAGTGATGTCCCCTCTTTAATGCCTGATTTTTTTTTTAAATTATTAGCACCTTTAAGTATTATTTATTTATTTATTTATTTATTGGGCTGTGTTGGGTCTTCGTTTCTGTGCAAGGGCTTCCTCTAGCTGCAGCAAGCGGGGGCCACTCTTCATCGCGGTGCGCGGGCCTCTCATTATCGCGGCCTCTCTTGTTGCGGAGCACAGGCTCCAGACGCGCAGGCTCAGCAGTTGTGGCTCACGGGCCTAGTTGCTCCGCGGCATGTGGGATCTTCCCAGACCAGGGCTCGAACCCGTGTCCCCTGCATTGGCAGGCAGATTCTCAACCACTGCACCACCAGGGAAACCCTGCCTGGTTTTTAATTACTGTCTTTTTTCTCTTTTTTTCCTTAGTCGGTCTAGTTAAAAGTTTCTAAATTTTATTGCTTTTTTCAAAAAACACATGTTTGGTTTCATTGATTTTCTCTATTGGTATATTTCTTTAATTTCTGTTCTAATTATATTGTCTCTTGCCTTCTGCTAGTTTTTGCATTAGTTTGCTCTTTTTTTTTTCTAGTTTCTCGTGGTGGAAGCGTAAGATATTTATTGAGATCTTTCCTCATTTTTTTTTTTAAATGAGGTATTTAAAGCTATAAATTTTCCTCTAAGCATAATTTAGCAGCATCCCATACATTTTGAAATGTTGTGCTTTTGTTTTCTGTCATCTCACAGTATTTTCTAATTTCATTTTAAATTTCTTCTTTGAACCGTGAGTTATTTTTAAAAGTGTTTAATTTCTAAATATATGTAGATTCCCAAATTTCTTTTTGTTGTTGATTTCTAATTTGATTCTACTCTAGTTGCATAATATTTTGCATGGTTTTAATCCTTTGAAATATAATATATTGGGTCTAAGAAGAAAAAGGAGAAGAAGAAGGAGAAGGAAGGAATTATGGGGAGGAGGGGGAAAAGAAAAAGTAGGAGAAAAATAATAATAAAGACAACTTTAATGGAATAATAGAATAGCTATATAAAAAGATGGAAAGATAACTTTTTATGAAGGATGTTCTTAATGCCACAAAACAGGTGATATTTAATGTTTTACATAACTGAAAGAGTTAAATGCATTAACTGTGTTTTAATACACTATAAATGTGACATTTTGGTGATGTCAAAGGCCATACTAAGTGAACATGTGGAGTTTAACCCAATTACAATGAATTTATTAATGTCAAGATATATTTTAATTTATGTAATTTGAAAATATTTTCACTTTATTATAGGATAAAGATTCAACCTCACTAATTAAAAAATGAATAACATTTTAATAATATTCCAAAGAATATTAATTATATGGAATGATTATTCTTCTTAGGAAAGAAAAGCAGTTTATTCAAGTGTCTGTATTCACTTTCCAGTGGGGTAGATTTGTTTTCACTGTCTCCAGTAAATATAAAAAACACAATATCCTAAGGATTGTAAATGTAATGCTTAGTAAGAAAATAATTTACCTTCCAAATAAAATGATTTAAAGAGCACTGCTACTTTAAAAGAATGGGAATGTAGATATAATTGTCTAAAGAAAACCCCAGGGAGATTTTTATATGACCTTCCTTAAAATAAAATATATGTAAGTTTATGATGGCATAATGATTTTTCTAATTTTTTTATTCAATATTATTTAATGACTAAACCTTCCTGACTATACAAAATTGTAATTCAGCAAACTATATCACTATACAATTTAGCTTCCACCATGATCCCTTTTTCTTTTTGGAACTTACTGCTTTTATTCCATTTCTTTTGAAGCTTATCTAGCAAATCAGGTGCTGAGCATTTGTAATGGAGTAGCAACAGCAAGTTTATCAAGTTAGGGCAAAGGAACCATTCAGAATTTATTTACAAGGGCTCCACTAATGTTCCCGAAACTATGAAACCTCTTATGTAGGTGAGAAAATAGTTCTATCTTCTGTGGCCTCTGTCAACAATAGGACTAATTAATGCCAATGATGAGAAAATAGTTCTATCTTCTGTGGCCTCTGTCAACAATAGGACTAATTAATGCCAATGATGAAGGCTATCTTTGCTTGAGGCACTTGTTTACTCTGCCACTAGAATAGAGGCTACCACAATTATTTCGGTAATTGGTTTTATTCAGTCAAGTTTAAAAGGGAAATATTACACACATATAGAAATATTTCACCACCTTTATGAGTGGAATAATAAAAGAGTCATGCTGAATTAGACCAAAAAGCTATAGTTGATAAATAATTTAGAATAAGATCATTTCCCCCTATATAAAATAATAGTTCTAAAATTTAAAAAAATCCCAGTTTATGTTAATGGATATTTGAGCAGCTTCCACTCTTCATCCCAATTTTTGGGAATTTTTTCAAATTTGAGAGGTCTCTAGGCAACCTGAGACCTATAGGTCAATGTCATTCTAACATGTAAGTCATCTTCTTAGCGTATTTCCACCCAACTTCTTTAATCAAGGAAACACTCATACCTGGGTCAGACATATAATTGACCTTGAACAATAGTGGCTGCCCTAAACATCCCTGTGAAAGTGTAAGGTTATCATTACTCAGGTTGACAAAAATCCCCGCATATATTCTTTAACACTTCATGGTTTTCTAATAATTTTATTTTAAAAAATGAATACCTGAATGCATAGTCTTTAGAGCATTTTCGGTGTCTGTTAGAAAGTTTCAGCTATGTTATTATAAACATAATATAAAAAGGAAAACATCAATAAGTTCTATTAAGACATAAATCTTTTGCATTCCAAAAGTGTCGACCCTCAGCTAACTTAAATTTCTTGATTTGGCTTGGAAAGCAGTTAGGTTGAACTATTCTTTACTAACTTAAATTTGTATGTTAAATGTCATTATGATCTGTCTTATGATGTCAAGACATATTCATGAGGGAAGCAGTACTTCCGTAGGGATAATACAAACTTTTGGACGTGTTAATATAGAAAATAAATATGGTGAAACAGAAATTTTAAGTTTTTAAAGCTTAAATTTTCTGGGAAAGCCCAAACCTTAAGTGTAGAAAAATGTGTTGAAGTCTAAGACTCAGCAAAAAGGACAATACTTCCTCTTTGGGGGACAATATTGTTCTTTATTTCAAATTCCCCTTAAAATATAAGTTTTTCAGTGATGATGCAATAATCAGAACTTAACAACAAGGGACTACAATATTTAACATTCATATTCTTAGCAACAATTTAGGTATGTAACATTCTACTAATTATAAAATTAATTTTGAAAGCAAATACTCACAGATAGGCCTGTCACACACACACACACACACACACACACACACACACACACTCACACACACATAATGCCTTTATATCATATGTATTTGGTAGTTAAAATCAATTAAATGAACTGTTAATGTATATTTGAACTCCATTTTTTAGCAAAAGCCCTTGTAGAGATCTAAAGGATGAAGCTTTAATTTAGGTTTCTCACACTCCTTTGAATTCCATTTCAGATAATGGTAATGTGTGCAGAGCTGACCTCCAGTCCCTGTCCTGCTCCCTTTCTTTTCCCATTTCAGGCTCCATGACAAATCATGTGGTCTTTTGTACACATATTTAGAACCCCAGCCCACAGGTAAAGGCCCAATCCACATACTGCATAGACGCCCCTTGACAACTCTTTGGACGTTGGGTTGTTCAGAGGGGATTTCTGTCTCTCCTATGGGTACTAAGTACAAATAAAGGTGCTGCACATTATATCTAAAACAAATATAAGAAGACTCTGAAAGATAGAGAAAAGAATGCAGACCCACTATAGATATTAGGACCCAAGAACCAACATAGTAGTCAGTTGCCTGGGTTTTCTGTCTCATACACTCCAGACTTGGAGCTGAAGAAGCAGGCAAACTGGAAATGTCAGCTGATATAGAACAAAAATGTCCTCATAGAGTCCTGCTTTCTATGGCCAAGAAACCCAGAAAGGGGTGTCCTCGAAAAGCAGAAAACTTTTAGATAATAACAACTCTAGACAAAAATTATTGGGGAGAGGGAGACCTCTGTGTGTGTGTGAACCTTTGTGCACACACACCTGCATCTGCACGTGTGCACACATGTACACTCTTGGTCGGGAAGGGGGAGAATGGGGAGCGTCCTAAGAAGGAACAGAGTGAGGCCCTTCTAAAGCATGGAATTTGGAAGAGGAGTTCCTCCTACCATTGTTTAATGGCAGAATTAATTAATTAATAATAAGCAACTTCCAGTATTTGTTTGGCAAATAAGCAATGTATTTCTTGGTCAACATCAATGTGTTCCTTTTGACCTTCCATGCATGGCTGCAAGATGGCTGACAGTCCTACATGGGGAAAAATATTGCAGTAGTGAAAGAGTATCTCTGCATCTGCACATTATTGTTATTAGGGTAAAAAGGTTGTTCTGAAGAATACAAGTCCAGGTGCTGGAATTATTTCCCCAGAAAGTACAAAGTTTGTGATGAATATAGGGAAACCTCTTTAGCTAGGTAGAAGAACTTGAGAGGATTGGGATAGGTTGCAAATAGCGTTGGTTTAACTACACCACAATGTCTATAACAAGCTGTATGAATATAGCTTCCTTTGTTAACCATTACACATGTCTTCTAATCCATTGTGGTTCACTGTTAATTCTATAAATTGATGAGTGTGTTCTGAAACAGCAGATTCCACCTCCAATCAAGAAGGCAGGAGTCCCAGTGGAAGCAGATCAGTCAATCAAAAATGTTTTCCTGTATCTGTGCTAGCCTCATGGGACTTTGATATCACAGTGGAATTTAATCTCTATTCACCAGGATCTAGAGGATACATGCTTTTATCCCTAATCTTCCAAAAGTCAAAGACCCACTGGAACATATATATTAACATACTTAGTGGCATCTTAGTACTTTATTACTCAGGCAAAAATTGCCAGCTTCCTTCACTCACAACTTTTCCCACCGTGCCTCGTGGAGTCCTCAAACTGATGCAAATACATTATGCTTACTTCAAAGTATACATAAAATACTATGTTTTCACTCTTGCCTTACATTAAACCTGCCCTACTATCTCCCTGAGAACACCACTATTTCTGCTCTTACTTCTTCAATACTCAAAGCATGAATTGGCTTGTACACAATGGTGGCATTTTCCTAAATAAGCACTGCAAAATCTAGATAATTTAATTTTCATTCTTCTAAAGCACTTTTTTCTTCTTTAAAGTTTATGTCAATTGATTTTGCAATCTAGCCTACTTCATTGTAAATAATAACTACCTTTCCAAACATATTTCATTGTTTAAGATTTTAGCATCTGAAAATCATTGAAATTTCCACAGTTCAAATCAACATTGGCTATTCTTTTTTATCTATTTAAAAATAAAATAAATAATGCATACACATGGAAATAAAAACCATAGCAGTACAGAAAAAATTCTAACCTGCTTAGTCTAGTCTAATTCTTTGTAGATATATATATAGATTAACTCTTCTCTTTATATTTCCTTCACTGATTACCTTAATGATCTTAGAAAATAGCTTTACACACTTCTTTCCTGAATAATCAACTTTAAGTTAACTTGACATGTCATTAGCTAATGTTAATTGCTACTTTTACTTCACAGACAACTCAGGAACTTAGCATATTATACTCTATGGACACCACTCGAATTTACATACAATTCTGATCTTAGATTTTAAATCTATTTTATTTTAAACTTATCAAGACATTATAGGTGTTGCTTTTTAGAGATATTCTCATTTTTTTTTCAATTTGTCTTTATTTTTTTCCTGCATCTCTGAATTTTCACTTCAGAATATTTCCGTTCTACTCATAATGTACTCTTTATTATTATTTTTAAAAATTTTTATTGGAGTATAGTTGCTTTATAAAATTGTGTTAGTTTCTACTGTACAGCAAAGTGAATCAGCTATACATATACATATATCCCATCTTTCTTGGGTTTCCTTCCCACTTAGGTCACCACGGAGAATTGACTGGAGTTCCCTGTGCTATACTGTAGATTCTCATTAGTTATCTATTTTATACATAGTATCAATAGTATACATATATATCAACCCCAGTCTCCCATTCATCCCACCCCTCCCTTTCCCCCTTGGTATCCATACGTTTGTTCTCTACATCTGTGTCTCTATTTCTGCTTTGTAAATTACATCATCTATACCAATTTTTTTCAGATTCCACATATATGCGTTAATATAAGATATTTGTTTTTTCTCTTTCTGACTTACTTCACTCTGTATGACAGTCTCTAGATCCATCCATGTCTCTGCAAATGACCCAACTTCTCCTTTTTCATTTCTAATTTTATTGATTTGAGTCCTCTCCCTCTTTTTCTTGATGAGTCTGGCTAATTGTTTATCAATTTTTTTATCTTCTCAAAGAAGCAGCTTTTAGTTTTATTGATCTTTGCTATTGTTTCCTTCATTTCTTTTTCATTTATTTCTGATCTGATCTTTATGATTTCTTTCCTTCTGCTACCTTTGTTTTTTTTTTGTTGTTGTTGTTCTCCTTTCTCTCATTGCTTTAGGTGTAAGGTTAGGTGGTTTATTTGAGATTTTTCTTGTTTCTTGAGGTAGGTTGTATTGCTATAAACTTCCCTCTTCAAACTTCTTTTGCTGCATCCCATAAGTTTTGTGTCTTAGTGTTTTCACTGTCATTTGTTTCTAGGTATTTTTGTATTTCCTCTTTGATTTCTTCAATGATCTCCTGGTTATTTAGTAGCATGTTGTTTAGCTTCCATGTGTTTGTGTTTTTTACAGTTTTTTTTTTTCCCCTGTAATTGATTTCTAATCTCATAGTGTTGTGGTCAGAAAAGATGCTTGATATGATTTCAATTTTCTTAAATTTACCGAGGCTTGATTTGTGACCCAAGATGTGATCTATCCTGGAGAATGCTCTGTGTGCACTTGAGAAGAAAGTGTATTCTGCTGCTTTCGGATGGAATGTCCTATAAATATCAATTAAGTCTATCTGGTCTAATGTGTCATTTAAGGCTTGTGTTTCCTTATTAATTTTCTATCTGGATGATCTATCCCTTGGTGTAAGTGGAATGTTAAAATTCCCCACTATTATTGTGTTACTGTCGATTTTCCCTTTTATGGCTGTTACCATTTGCCTTACGTATTGAGGTGCTCCTCTGTTGGGTGCATAAATATTTACAATTGTTATATCTGCTTCTTGGATTGATCCCTTGATTATTATGTAGTGTCCTTCCTTGTCTCTTATGACAGTCTTTATTTTAAAGTCTATTTTTTCTGATATGAGTATTGCTACTCCATATCTCTTTTGATTTCCATTTGCATGGAATATCTTTTTCCATCCCCTTACTTTCAGTCTGTATGTGTCTCTAGGTTTGAAGTGGGTCTCTTGTAGACAACATATATATGGAACTTGCTTTTGTGTCCATTCATCCAGTCTGTGTCTTTTGATTGGAGCATTTAGTCCATTTACATTTAGGGTAATTATCAATATGTATGTTCCTATTACCATTTTCTTAATTGTTTTGGGTTTGTTTTTGAAGGTCTTTTTCTTCTCTTGTGTCTCCTGCTTAGAGAAGTTCCTTTAGCATTTGTTGCAAACCTGGTCTGGTGGTACTGAATACTCTTAGTTTTTGCTTGTCTGTAAAGCTTTTGATTTTTCCATCAAATCTGAATGAGAGCCTTGCTGGGTATAGTAATCTTGGTTGTAGGTTTTCCCTTTCATCACTTTCAATATATCCTGCCACTCCCTTCTGACCTGTAGAGTTCCCGCTGAAAGATTAGCTGATAACCTTACAGGAATTCTCTTGTATATTATTCGCTGCTTTTCCCTTGCTGCTTTTAATATTTTTTCTTTGTATTTAATTTTTGTAATTTGATTAATATGTGTCTCAGTGTGTTTCTCCTTGGGTTTATCTTTTCTGGGACTCTCTGTGCTTCCTGGACTTGACTATTTCCTTTCCTGTGTTAGGAAAGTTTTCGGCTATAATCTCTTCAAATATTTTCTCAGACCCTATCTCTTTCATTCTTCTTTTGGAACCCCCTATAATTTGAATGCTGGTGGGTTTAATATTGTCCCAGAGGTCTCTGAGACTGTCCTCAATTCTTTTCATTCTTTTTTCTTTATTCCGCTCCACAGCTGTTATTTCCACCATTCTATCTTCCAGCTCACTTATCTGTTCTTCTGCCTCAGTTATTCTGCTATTGATTCTTTCTGGTGTATTTTTAATTTCAGTTATTGTGTTGTTCATCACTGTTTGTTTGTTCGTTAGTTCTTCTAGGTCCTTGTTAAACATTTCTTGTATTTTCTCCATTCTATTTTCAAGATTTTGGATCATCTTTACTATCATTACTCTGAATTTGTTTTCAGGTAGATTACTTATTTTGTCTTCATTTATTTGATCTTGTGGGTTTTTACCTTGCTCCTTCATCTGCAACATATTTCTCTGCTCATTTTGTCTAATTTACTGTGTTTGAGGTCTCCTTTCTGTAGGCTGCAGGGTCATAGTTCCTCTTGCTTTTGGTGTCTGCACCCAGTGGGTGAGGTTGGTACAGTGACTTGTGTAAGCTTCCTGGTGGGAGGGAGTGGTGCCTGCGTTCTGGTGGGTGGAGCTGGATCTCTTCCCTCTGATAGACAGGGCCACATCAGTTGGTGTGTTTTGGGGTGTCTGTGGGCTTAGTATGACTTTAGGCAGCCTGTATGCTGATGGGTGGGTTTGTGTTCCTGTCTTGCTTGTTGTGTGGCATGGGGCATTCAGCCCTAGAGCTTGCAGTCAGTTGGATGGTGCCGGGTTGTGGAGTTGAAATGGAGACCTCCAGGAGAGCTCTTGCTGATTAATATTCTCTGGGGCCAGGAATTCTCTGGAGTTCCAGCATCCTGGATTTGGCTCTCCCACATCAGAGACTCAGGCCTGACCCCCGGCCTGGTAACAAAGACCCTGCAAGCCACACAGCTTGGCAAAAAAGGGGGGGGGGAGAAGAAAAAAGGGCAGAAGGAAAACAAGTGAAAACAAACAGACATAATAAACCCAAGACAAATAGCAAAGACAAAAACAAGCAGACAGCAACAGCAACAATTAAAAACAAACAAATGGACAGACAAAACCCCAGACAAATGGTAAAAACAAAACTAAGCAAACAAAAACAAAGAAACAAACACACACACATACAAAATAAGAAACAAAAACAAAAACAGAAAACAAAAAAAAAACAAGAGAACAACCAGACAAACAAAATAATCCCCAAACGAAATCAAACAATTAAAAACAAAACTAACAAAAATAAAAAACAAAACAAAAGCTGAATGCAAACTGAAGGAAAAAGCAAAGAAAACAAAACAAACCCAAAAACAATAAAAAAAGATAAGAACAAATAGAACAAAGGAAAAAAGATAAAAACAAAATAGAACATAGGAAAGAAAAAAAAAGAAGGAAAAAACACAGAACAACAAAAAAATGTAGAAATAGAAATATAAAAAAATTAAAAATATATTAAAAAATTTTAAAACTAAATAAAATAAAAACAAATAATAATAAAAAACAATAACAGAACAAAACATAAAAAAATAGTAATAATTATATTTTCCTGGTGTCTCAGCCGTCAGTGTCCTTGCCCCCACCGTGAGTCACAGACCACCTCCACCTCCTCAGGAGGCCCTCCAAAACCTCTAGGTAGGTCTCTGGTCCCTCTGTGGGCACTGTGGGGGCAGCTCAGACTCTGACCTGGCCCAACTCCCACATATACTAGTCCCCAAAGTCCACAGCTGCTGGAGCTAGACTGGTTTTAGTTTGGGGAACACTCATTCATTCAGGTATTCCATAGATGCAGGGTTTACCAAGCTAATCACGAGGATTTAATCTGCAGTTTGTGCAGCTGCATGGAAAGATTTTTGTTCCTCTTCATTAGTCACCCTGCCCCTGGGGCTCAGCTGTGGTTTTAGCCCCACCTCTGCATGTGGGCCACCCACAGGAGTCTGCTCCTGAGGCTGCCCTGGATCACTGGCGTCTGTCTCAGTGAGGACATGGCATGGAGGTGGCACGACTGCCTGGACACGGGGACCCCAGTGGTGACAGGTGCACGGGAAAGCCAGCAGTCATGGGCTTGAGAGATCCAGCCCTAGAGGGAGTTTTTCCTAGTGCCTGGCAGCCAGCACAAGAAGGCCAGCCCTGGTGGGGGCTTTTCCTAGCACCTGGCAGGGCAAGGGGCCAGCACGTGGGGAAAGAGGCTACAATGGTGGCTCCACCCCTGTGTATCACTCAACAGTGGCATCTTACTTCTATGGCATTCTGGGTTTCCTCCATAAGCATTCCCAGTTGTGGCTTTCCTCCCTACCATACCCTCAGGCTGTCTCCTCACAGCCAACAGCAGTCCCCCCACCACAGGTTTGCTCTCCAATCCCCACCTTCCAGCTCTCAGCCCCTGTGTACACCAGCAGACACATGTCCCAGTCTGGGGTGTGCAGGGCTGTGGCGTGGACCATCTGTGTAAGTCTCATTCTGTCCTCTCTGCCACAGACCAGCCATTTCACCTTCCTCAGACAGCCTTAGTTGCTCCCCTTCTGTTCCAACTGATTTCCGTGTCAGTGACGCGGCTTCCCTGGATGCAAGAACCTCACCTCTGCTTCAGCTTCCCCCCAGGGGCACAGATCCCATCCCTCTTCCTCACCTCTTCTTTTTCCCTTCTTTCTTTCGTCCTACCCAGTTATGAGGGGATCTTTCTTGTACTTTCCAGTGTCTAAGGTCTTCTACTAGTATTCAGCCAGTGTTCTGTGAGAACTGTTCCATCTATAGATGTATTCCTAATGCATTTGTGGAGAGAGATGAACTCCCTGTCCTCCTACTCCTCTGCCATCTTGGTTTCTCTGTCTCTTTATTATTTTTTAATAAATTCTTTTGGTGATAAGCTATCTGTGTTTTTGTCTAAAAACTTATTTATTTCATTTATATTTTGGAAGTTATCTTTACTGTATATATACATAATTATAAATTAGCAGTTATTTTCTCTTCCATTGTCTTCTGCTCTCCATTGTTTCTTTTGAGAAATCATCTGAAATCTAATTGTAATTTCTTTGAAAATAAATTGTCTTTTTCAGGGGTGGGGTATTGGAATGCTTTTAGATATTTGATTATATCTTTCATTTTTAGGAGTATCATCAGGACCTTATATTATGATAAGGCCAGGTAAGGTAAGTATTTATTTATCTTGTTTAAGGTTTGTAGAGTTTCTTGAATGTGTGGTTTGATTTCTTTTACAATTTTTGAGAAAGAAATCCCATTCATTATCTCTTCACATATTGCTTAGGCCTTATTCTATTTCTTCTCTTCTTCAGAACTCCATTTAGAACTTAATTAGACCCCTAAATCTCATATATTTTCTTCTATTTTGTCAATCATTTTTTTAATTAATTTATTTATTTGTTTATTTATTTATTTATTTATTTATTCACTTCAACTCGTATTTAATCCCAATAGTACACAAAGCCTGGTGGTAGATCCTAGTAATAAGAGTAATTAATCAAGAAACAGAACAGAATCACAGTAACCCACATAAAGCACTCTTTTCGATGAAGTTCATACTGAAGTCTTTCTCTGTCAGTTGCATATTCTTCCCCTCTCTGATGCCCCAGAAATCATTTATTTCAGAATTGTAGAATGTTCAGTTGCAGAAAAATGGGATACTAGGCATAGTAGGTGTCAAATAATTTTATATTCTTCTTTCTTATTCTGGATAGTTTTTCAAACCTGTCTTTCATTCACTATTTCTCAATTCATCTTCCTCAAATATGATGTTAAATGCATACACTGATTTTTTAATTTCACATAGGATGTTTTCAATAGTAGAAATTATCATTGTTGATGTTGAGTTTGTTTTTAAAAATAGTTTTTAGTATTCTACTAAAGATCTCCTGACCTTGGAGAGTATTAGGCATGGTTATTTTAACTTATATGTCTGTTTTTCTTTTAGCTTTTATAAACATTTCATTTCCCTTCCTGTGCCTAAGGTTTTAAGTTTATGCAGGATATTAAAGAGAAATTGTGCAAATACCTTGAGGATTGAACAAATTTTGTCTTTCTTCAGAAAGGATTTGTCTATATCTGTATATATATATATATCTATCTACTTATTTTTTTTTAACTGTGTCAGAGGACTAGCAGCTTTAGCTACCTAAGTTCCCTCGAACACAGTTATAGGTATTGAGACAATTTGAATGTGAGCCTAGTCCATGCAAGGAATAGATTATGTCTGGTTTACCCTTATTCCTAGGTATTTTCTTTTGGAGACCCCCCCCCCCCCGCCGCCACACACACACACACAAAACATAGTGTTTTTACCAGGTATCACTGTCCTTGGCTGACATTAATCTATAATTTAGTTCCCCTAACTCCATGAGTTTGTCCAAATCTTTGCACTGTTTCTTAGCCTTTAATTTTTCTCTCCTTTAATTGCAGAAACCCCTCTCTATAGTACTATCCAACAGAAACTTCTTTCACAATAGAAATGTTCTCTATCTGCATTTTACAATGTGGTAACCACTGACCTCATGTGATTTTTGAGCAATTGACATGACACTAGTACGTTCCAAGGAGCTAAACTGTTGTTCTCATTAAATTTAATTAATTAAAATTTAAATACCCAATATGAAGCTAGTGGCTGCTCTATTGGGTAGCAGTTTTAGGGGAAAAGTGTTCCAAAATGCTAGAGTTTTATTTCTGAGTTTTCTTCTACTTGGAAATCTCATCTTCATAAATTTTCACGGCCTTATTAGCTGTGAATTCCCTTCAAGTAGTTTTAAGACCATATTTTGCCTAGATTTTCTAGTTTTTTGTTTGTTTTGAGTAGAAGGGTTGATACATGTTAACAAGTCTGCCATTTACAGAAGCAGAAGCTTTCCTTACTCATTACCTTCATACATTTAACAATAAAATCAAACTTTTGTTTGGTTATTTATTTTATACTATATCTCTTGACTGCTGGCAGAGTAATGTTATCTGCCTTGCTTCTACCATTTCTCTTGACTCTTAGACATTCTAATGACTGTAAATAATGTAAATTGCTTTTACAATGCAGACATTTGTAACATTAGAATTCTGTTTTATGGTTATAACCATATATTTTTGAAAATTATAAAAAATAACATATAGTTTTACCACATTATAACTGAATATGTATGATTCCATGGATAACAGATAATGTGATTTTGTTGATAGGGTAGGGGGAGATATAATCACATCTCATTCATGGGAGAATGTTCCGAATATTGCTCCCTCTCCCTCTCTCTCACATACACACAAATTTCCCACAAATGGTCAGTTGCTTACATCAGACCCTATTTCATTTTTTTTTTCCACAGTTGCGCCACTGCTTTCCTATATGTGTGTGTATATATATATATATATATATATATATATATATATATATGTATATATTTTGGCATTTCTGGCATTTCTAATGGTTTTTATGTTAGATATATTCTTTTTCAATAATATTTGAATTTTATTTTGTTATAACTATAAGCATTATTTTCAGTGCTCATTTTCAGATTTTTCATGCCATGGTTTTTCCATTCTTCACAACTAATTTCTGATTTATTCACTGAGCAGCAGACTAATATCTTCTTTTAAGTAATTTTTTTCAGTCTTTTTTATGCCTTTACACATCATACACACATTTTCTGGCTTTAAATTGGGATATTGAGATTGACATATACACACTACTATATATAAAATAGATAACAAATAAGAACCTACTGTATAGCACAGGGAACTCTACTTAATACTCTGTAATGACCTATATGGGAATAGAATCTAAAAAAGAGTGGATATATGTGTATGTATAACTGATTCACTTTGCTGTGCAGGAGAAACTAACACAACACTGTCAAGCAACTGTACTCTAATAAAAATTAATTAAAAATAAATAAGATCTTAGGGATGCATCAATTATCTTATGTTCTGTAGCTATAGTTTTATTATCTTCTGACTTTTAAGGAGGGCAAACTTAGAAATTAAGCAGCTGGATTTTTCTTGTCTTTTTGGCTGGTTAACCAGTTTTGATTTTTTTGTGTGTGTGTTTTTTTCCTAAATATTTAACCTATCTTTAAAAACAAATACCTCGATTTCGCTTGAGATAGCATGCATGTTTCAAGTTGAATACTCGGATTTATTTTTGTACTTTGGAAATTTTCAGCTATTATTTATCATACTGATAAATAATATTATTTATTGTACAGTGGGCTATTATACATATTATATACATATATAAGGTGCTCACAATGTATATCTGAACTTTAACATAATAGAGTCGGGATGAATATATTTTTAATTTACTTAGTAGTTGTGAGATGTTCACTTAAGCTGCCAAATATGTAGTGGATATTTTCTAACCTCTGTGCTTCATATTTAATACAATGGTTAATAGATACCAAATATGTCTGTCTCTCTATTCTACTGGAGGGAATGATTAACTTCTTCAAATATGTTGCAAATTTCCTTTAATTTTAATTCATGTAGTAGAGCTGCTATATTAGAGTAGGGGAGAGCAAGCTATGACTTTAAAGTTCTCTTGTAAAATCTAAATATGTAGGTATTTGGTGCACATGGCAAATAACTCTGACTGTAAATGTATACTTATGATGTTTTAAAAATTATTTTACAAGATCTGTTTAAGAATTTATGCTATAATATAATGCATAGACAAAAACATAAATTTAGGGATGTGTACAAGTGTATATCACTTGAATTACTTAGTGAAAGTTGAATAGACAAAATAAAGCATATTTTTTGACAAGTATGAGTTATTCTAAAACTTACTGGAATATTTCCCTATGGTATACTACCAGCTGAGAGATAAAACCAAACCCTAAAAATTGCAGTTTATCATTTTGAAAATAACCTATTCTTAATTTTACATCTCTTTTAGTAGTGCATAGCTCAGAAAATAAACTTATACTATTTTAGAGAATTCAGTTAATGAAAACTATTTTATTAATATAAAATTAATCTTATTCATATGATCCTGGAGAAATTACTCTCTGAACCTCAGTCTTCTTATCTGAAAAATAATAGGTTTGAATTACTTGAATTCCTCAGCCTTAACATTAACTTGCATCTAAAATATATCCTTTTTACCACTGTTGGCCCATGCCCCTCAAATTCCATCATCTATCTATCTATCATCTATCTATCATCTACATATCTATACAATTATCTACCCATATGTATTGCATACACACATACCACATTTATATATGTATTATATATATTTATATATAATTTCAGCTTAAATTATCTAAACTTCCCCTTAAATGTAAACATTATATACTAGTTTTTATGCTGTGAGTATAATATAATAGGATATAGGATTATTCATAAAAATTTGACTTTATCTAAAATAAATACATAGTGGGGATTAGAAAATTTTATCACTATTTAAACATCTTTACATGCTCTTCAATGTGTTTTATATAAACTAGAAATATTAAATCTATAGATCATGATATTTAGCTACTTTGACATAGACTGTATAGAATGCAAATACAAAATAACAATCAGCTAAAGAAAATAATTATAAAAATCACAATGTTCCTTATTCAATAATTTTGTTATAAAATCATTTGTATGTACTTTAATAAAAGATTCTATAAATTGCATTAGCCATTTGAGGTGCAAAACACGTGCTTTCTGTTTAATTTTCTTTTGTTATTTCCTGCCTAGTTTCTTTTAAATTTGAAAGTCTAATCGTAATTAGGTGTTATACACTGTTAAATAGATTGAGGTTTTCTGATACAGATGGGTAATGCATCTAATTTTGAAGCTTCGTTACTACTTTAGGCCAAATAATTATTTTTCTTTTATAATATGGAAATAAGCTCATGTTATTGAAATTAAATGTAACAATATAAGTGTTCTAATCTCCCACCACATATAAATCATTATTCAGTGGTAAAAAGTAGAAAAAAAAAAGTTTTTTCTCATGCATTTATATTTAGTATATTTATTGTCAATAGTAACTTCTGTGGCAAACTCCTGGAAATTATCGATTCCTGCCTCCTCTTTTAAGTTGACATGTTATAAGAAATTTCTAAATCTTGACTGTGATAGGAGCTCTTTTGCTTTTTCTAGTAAATATACTCTAATGCTTTCTACAGATGTCATGTATAGTATATTCATGAAACATTTAAAAACTAAATATGGATATATTTCCCAGGATCTATTTTGCTTTGTGTGGCTTTATTTTTACATAAGCTAAACGTCATGAGTCATTCTATTACTCTGTACTGTATTCCGAGAGACTTGGCTCCTTGGTCAATATAGGACTCTCATTTTCACTTGCTACTCTTCCTTTTTCTGATTGAATGAAGCATTGCTATAGCAGTATTGGCCATTAGAGTTCACTAATCATATTAATCACAATTTCTCTTTTCATTTTGAGTGTAAATTTGCATCTTTTTCTGCCTTTATATTAAACTATTAGAAACCTGTTATCTGCACTAAAGCAAAGAAGCCTATACTACGAGTCTAGAGAAATGTATTTTCCAAGTCCCTGATTTTACAACATTCAATTGAAATATTATTATGACTCTCATCTCTTCATCTGTAACAGAAAGTAATGAAAAAACAAACAAAACTAACATTTTACTTTTTGTCATCATGTACCAGAAATTATGATTAGACCTTAATTTGACTTTTTACTTTATCCCCTAAATCTCATTTGCATTGTATTTAACTTGATACCACGATGATTGTGTAAGATAGAAACCATTTATACCCATTTTAATGATGAGAAAAGGAAGGCAAGGGAAGAAAACAAACAAGTGTGTACTTTCTATGATTTAATTCAGTATTTAATAATGGATGAGAATGAAATCGAAGATAAAGTTTGTTTGCCTTGTTATAAATGGTATGGTGAAGTTTTGTCTTGTTTGCTTTGTTTTTTATCTTTATTGCCCCTCCATTCATCCTGGTGTTGACATTTATAGTTCCCTCTTATTCTTTACCTCTTTCTTTACTGGATTCCTAATATCCATGGTTAAAAATTTAGTGAAGTGTTCTGCTTATATAATTTGTGTTGAATCATTTATTTTCAAATGAAAAGGACAAGTAAATATTAGTTATTATTATTATTAGGTTGAAAATATTAATTCATATTTATACAACATGTTACTTATTCTGTAAAACAAATATATATAATGCAATTTTTTTTCTATCTACTACATAGACTCTTCAAGAAATTTAGAATATAATTATGAATACAGAAAAACATAGTTTTAAATTGAGGGAAATAATCGTGATATTTAAGTGTAGAAGTGACAAGTTTGTTGATATAAATACACTTTTCTATTTCACAGATAAGAAACATTATTATATAAAAGATCTTTTTATTACAAAATAGTTCTTTACTTTTAGTCCCACAGCAAAGCCCGGGGGATAGAGAAATCTTTCAAATATACTTAAGAATGCATTATTTGGGCATTTTTTAGACCCCAAGGAATAAAGGTATAATCAATTGATTCTAATTTATTCAAATGGAAAATACAGATCAATTTATATTGTATTACAAGTCAGGCAGGCATTTTAGAAATATAATACACAGATAATGTCATCTGGAAGAAAACTGCACAGACACACAGGTACCCACACAGAGGAACTCATGCATACATATACATACTTGTATCAATGCACATGCACATTATATACACAGAGAACTGCATATATGTTTAGTAGCAACACTAATGTAGCTGTTAAAAATCATTCACTCTGAAGCCAGGGACTCCTGAAATTAAATACCACATACTTTCTTCACTTGTAAAATTGGATCACAATAATTTTTACCTCTAAGCCTTATATAAGTATCAAATGAGTTACTCCTTATAAAATTTTTAGAACAATGCTTGGCAAATCAATAAGTATTAGTTAATTTTCAATATGTTACTCAGTAAGTATTAGGTAATAGATATATTTACTTTTAAAAACCAAACAGATATGGACAATAGTGCCCAAGATATGATTCTAGAGATGAATTTGCACAGGTAGGTAAAAAACATTAAAAATGATTTTGACACACATACTTTTACATGTTCCGTAATTTTACCAAAGCATATAATGCTTTAATTGGAAAACAGTCAATATAATTTTTCTCTTATTACATTATACATATGTGATATAACGTTATTTAGAAGATAAACTCAACAAACATCAATTAAGACGCATAGATAATGGTAATACAAGGGATGTTTTTTGGTAAATAAAGTAAAAGATCACTATAAGAAATGATATATGAATAAAGTTTACAGAGACGTTCATCACTTATAGATAAATGTAATAATTTTCCCTTATAGATCAATTTAAGAATAATTTCACATAACAGTCAGTTGGCTTATCCTATAAATAAATTCAGCTGGAGGGGCTTCCCTGGTGGCGCAGTGGTTGAGAGTCCGCCTGCCAATGCAGGGGACGCGGGTTCGAGCCCTGGTCTGGGAAGATCCCACATGCCGCGGAGCAACTGGGCCCATGAGCCACAACTACTGAGCCTGCGCGTCTGGAGCCTGTGCTCCACAACAAGAGAGACCGCGATAGTGAGAGGCCCGCGCACCGCAATGAAGAGTGGCCTCCGCTTGCCGCAACTAGAGAAAGCCCTTGCACGGAAACGAAGACCCAACACAGCTAAAAATAATAAAATAAATAAATAAATAATAATTTAAAAAAAAAAATTCAGCTGAGTGCTGAATTTATTAAACAACCCCACTGGGTATAAATTAGGATCAGTCACCATTTACATTTGCAAAAGGTGTGTTCAAATTCATGACACCTTTACTCAGGAAAAACTATTATTAAATTTAAATTGTTTTATTTTGTTGTCTTAGTCTAAATTTGCCTAGAGAATAATATTTTCAGTTGATTCCCTCCTAACTCCCTGGAACTGTATAGTAATCAGAATTGTTTCAAAGATCAGAATAGTGGCAATCCAATATTTTCCATTGAGAAAAACAGATCATTAAATATATGTATATGTATGCCTTATATATATATGTATAATATATATAAGGCATACATATATATATAATGTAAATAATGCTTATTTACATGAGCCATAGTATATATATTTAATTCAGAACAGGAAAAAGAAGCATCACAAAATATACCCTTTCATGTTCTCTCTTTTCTGAAAAATAAAAATGTTACATCTTTTCACATTTAACAGCTCTGCGACAAAAATAAAATCAGTATAAATTTAAAAATATGACTTACTATGAATTCTTGTGAAGTATTCATTTAAAATCTGCCCACTTGAACAACATGACAATCATTAACTTAATCGTAAAAATCAAAAGAATCCCATTACCCCATTTAAATCAAAACAAGAATGAAGATATTTTCATTTTGTTTTTGTTTTTGCTTTTTTTAATTATTAAGAAGAGTAAATATACTTCTTCTAACATATACCTAATGAGAAAGGAAGTTATATTTCCTGAGCTCTTCGTTATATGTTAAGCACTGGCTAAATATTTATTCAAGAATGACCTATTTATATCATCACAATGTAAATCAGGAGTAAGTCTTACCTCCTCAATTTGTGGATTAGGAAACTGGTAACTCAAATGCTTAGAAAAATGAATAAAATTAAACTTGCAATGCTTTGTGTTAAATTGAAAATGCATTATATTTTACATAATAAATAAATAGCAAATAAATAAAGAGAGTGCTATAATTTCAGCGAATAATGGGTTTTCCCTGGCCTATTGGTGGTAGTGGTAAGGGAAAGCCTCTCGAAAAGGGGCCTTTTAAATATCTGCCTGATGAGATGAGGATGAGTCCACTGTGAAGAGCCGTAGGGATAATTCTCTAGGTAGATGGAAAAAGCAAGAGGGGCAAAGAAGCTTGGGCTCTTTCAAGAACAGAGAGAAGGCCACTATGACTACAGCAGAGACAATGAGGAGACAGACGGCATGAGATGCAGTTAGAAAATGCTAAACGACACATGGTTTTACAAGCTACTGTCTAATATTTGAGTTTTCTTCTAAATGAAATAAGAGGCACTGAAATGATTTTAAGCAAAATAGATATTGATATTATCATGTTTCATAACATTCATTCTCCTGCTGAGTGAAGAATACATCAGCATTTTGCAAAGGTTGAATCTAGTAGAGCAGTTAAGGGGCCTTTGAACTACTCTAAAACAGAAATGTTATGGATTTGAATACAGCTGTGGAAGAGGAGATGTAAAGAAGTAGAGAGATAAAGATATAATTTTGAGAAGTTATATTTTGAGCCAACAGAACCTGCTGAGTTCTGAATATGAGATGTGAGAAAGAAAGGATGCCTAAATGAAGAATAATAGATTATTGGCCTAACTAAATGGTGAATATTGGTGTTATATATTAAGATAAGGAAGACTTGGGGAGTGAGAAATGTAAGGAAAATGAAAGAATAAACTCATAAATCCAGCAAATGCCCTTGCAATCAATAGGATCAGGGAAAGAATTTAATGTTTTATTTAAAAAACCAGTAAGTTAATGAATCATAAAATATTATTACATAGCAAGATAATACATGGATTATATTAGGTGGGAACTGGCTAAAGTTCTAAAACTAAATAAAATCAAAGCTAAGCACCTTCACGTTATAATGACATTACAGAAGAGTTGCTAACCACTACGTTCAGAGTTTAGCAATGGATTACCAAGGTAGTCCTCTGACTTACCTCTTTACTTCATCACAATAAGCATCAGTTGCAAGAGATAATTAATTTCTGCTATAAATTGTTAACTTATCACAGTGAATTGTGGTGTTTCTTCTCCCCCAGTACTGGTCCACCAATTAAGGGAAAGAAGATGCTAAGTAAATATTATCTGTAGAGCATGATGGTGTGTGAACATATGGTAGATTAGCATTTCAATCTCCAGATGGCTACTTAGTGAACTGTAGAATCACAAACATCCACCCTGATGGAACAGAGCAGAGTGTAGTAGGAGAGATCCTCAGATATTTTGGCATGTGTCACCTGCAATTTGAAGAATCATAGTGAATGGTGTTGTCTTCTTGCCTGGGGAGAATTCAAATATGGGGAATAAACAGTGCAATACAAACAATAACAGCTGAATGAACAGTATACAATCATGCAGTATGCACAAGAGAAAAAAACTCTAAAGCATAAGGATACAGTATGATTAAGAATCAAATGATGCAAATATCTAGTATAAAGTACAGCATGAAAATACTAACCAAGGCAAATTGTTGTAGCTATGTTAACATCAGATTCTGTAGATAGTTAGGCCAGTAGGGATATAATGAAATATTACATAATTTAGAAAGCTTGATTTCATCATTAAGATATAATTATGAATTTACAATCCTGATATACTTAAAACTGTCTAGAGAGAGGTTATAGTTTTTAAATATATGTTAGTAAAGAAAATAGCTGAAAATCAATGCGCTAAACATCAATTCCAATAAATTATATAAGAAAGGTAAAACAGATTAAATTCAAAGACTATAGTCAACAATAATCTATTATACACTTAAATTTTGTTCAGAGCATAGCTCTATGTTGAGTGTTTTAACCACAATAAAATACAATTTAATAAAATCACAATTGAAAACCTGTCCTTAAAAAGAAATCTCCAATCAAAATTTTTATTACTATATTCTACCAAAATATATTTCAAGACGTCAATTTTACACAAATTCTCCCATGGAATAGAAAAGAGGAAACACTGAACAATTCATTTTAAAAGTCATCATAATGTTGATAACACAACCTGATCAAAACATTAAGAGAAAGGAAAAAGACAGACTAATCTCACTTATTGAAATAAGGTAATAACAAAAAATTGTAATCGAAGTTTGTTACAGTTGAATTCATACTTTCTTTAAGATGTATGACTATTGTATGACAATGTTGAATTTATTCTGGGAATGCAAGATTGACTTAATACTTTAAATAAAAACAGTATGATTTGCCACATTAACACAATAAAAAAGAAAGAAATCAACCTCCTTAGTAGCAGCAAAATTATAATGGAATTCAAAATTCATTAAGAAAATTTCCTAACAGGTTAAATATAGAGAGATATTTATTATTGACTATCAAGAAAATCTCTACAGAATATCACACTAAATGGTGAAATGTTGAAATCATCTCCTTTGGAGTCAGGTAAAAGACAAAGGCTACTGTAAGCACTTCTATTATCATTGTGCAAATGCAATAAAACAAGAAAAAGAAATAGAAGAAGATTGAAAATGAATCAAAAAGACAGTGTCTCATTATCTGAAGAGAATATACCCAGATAAGTAGAAAATCCAAAATAATCTACAAATATGTCATTAGAATTAATAAAATATTTCAGCAATGTTGCTGCATTTGAGCTCAATGTTTTTAAAATTGCATTTTATAACCAGCAATAGAATAGTAGATAATGAATTTCTATAATACCATTTATAATAACATACAAACTATCAATATCTATGAACAAGTCTATTGAAAGTTATGCAAAACATCTTTAAAGAAAACTATAACATATTTTTGACATAAATTAAAGAAATAATTGAGTTACACCATGTTTATGCATTGAGAGAAGTAAAGGTGCAAAATTTTCAAACTGATCTTACAGTTTCAGTGCTTTCCACAGCAAAATCCCAATCTGTTTTTTATTGTTGCTTCCATTGGTTGCTCAAGATAATTGTAAAATATACCAAATCAAGAATAGCTAAGACACTTTAAAGTAGGTCACTGAGAATGGAGGATTTGCTCTACCAAATTTCAAAATTTATTTTAAATCTACAATAAATAAGATAATGTGGAGTTGTCACATATATAGAACAGTGACAAAATACAGTAGAAAGCCCAGATATACTGGGCTTTCTCAATAACTCACAGATATATTGACATGAGATTTAATAAAAAGTGACAGTATAGAAGAAGGAGACATGATGGGCTTTTCAATGGTGCTGAGATGTTTAGATCTCTATACAAAAAGAAGTGAAGCTTGACATCTACTTCAAACATATGCAAAAATGTATTTCAGTTGAATTATAGAACTTAATATGAGAGGGTAAGATGCAAAGTCAAAGGAAATAATATGGCAGATATATTTATGATCTCAGAATGGAAAAGATTTCTGAAATAGGAAACAAATAGTATGAAACAAAGAAAGAGATATATAATATTAACTGAAGTGAAATTGAGTTTCTCTTCACTAGAAAAAAAGGAACAGGAAAACAGAGATAAAATAGATTTCCAATATATATTAAAAAAGGTTTTTTTTAATATAAAAAAGGCAAAGGACTATGTGGAAACAAAGGATTTGTCTCCAGAATATTTCTTTTGAATTCCTTCAAATCAATAAACAAAGACAAACAATCCAAGAAAAGAATAGGAAAGTTATTTGAATAATCATTACATAAAAGAGAACATCGAAATAGCCAAAATACATATGAAAAATTGCTAAACCTCTCTAATTATCAGGGAAGCAAATTAAAATCACAAAAACATACATTAGATATCTGTTACTAAAATTTAAGAATTGCTGAGAATTCAAATATGGCAAGGATATGAAGGAGTAAAGCCTCAGAATCATAAATTGATAATATCTTTGACAAATATCTTGAAAATATTAACTGAAGCTGAACATAAGCATACACCGTGACACAGCAATTGCCATCCATAGGTAGATAACTTGAGCAAAATGAAAATTTGTATGTACCAAATAATGCATACAAGAATATTCCCAAAAATGCAATTTTTAAGAACTCCAAACTAGAAACACCCAATTGTCAATGACAGTGGACAAATCAATCATTTATAATGTATTTATGCAATAGAATACTATGGAGCAGAAGTTACCAAACATTTTTTGTAAAGGAACAGACAGTAAATATTTTAGGCTTTGTGAGACAATGCGTCTAACTTAGTTACTCAGCTGTGCTCTTGTAGCATGGTATCAGTTATAGACAACACATAAATAAATGGTTGTGTCTATCTTCTACTAAAACTTTATTTCCAGAAACAGGAAGGCTAGAATTGGCCTAAAGTCAGTAGTTTGCCAATTTTCACTATAAAGAAACAGCAATGACAATAACAAAACTGCAGCTAAATACAACATTGATGAGTCACACATATATAATATTGAACAGAAGAAGTGTGGCATAAAAAAAAAATCATAATGTGAATAAAAGAAACCATAGCTCCTTAGAGAAATGACATATTCTAGAACTGGAGAAGGGAATTACAAGATAAGCCTGAGCATCTTATAGCTGGAGAAAGTACAAAAGTGCTCATAAAACAAAGCAAAGATGGAGCAATACATAAAGGTACACAAATGCCAACTGAACGAGCTTTCCATGAGCAAAACTGGAAATATTTAAGCTACAAAATAAAAAACAGACTATTGGATTATAACCCAAAATATGAAATAAATATCCATGAGTCCATACTGATACAAATAAATTCTTGAATAAATAAAAAAGTGGAGGATAAGAGCCAAATCATGCAGAAGAGTTCCAAATAATTCATGTATTCTGCCACTAAGGAGATGCGGCATAACTCCCTACTCTTTAAATGCAGGCTGCACATAATAACTTTCCTCCAAAGAGTACGTTATAAAAAATGGGGTAAAAAAAAAGGGAAAGTTTACAGTGGAGAAACCTGACAAACACTACTTCAGCAAGTGACTAAGCCTAACATCATCAGTGATAAGTCAAAGATGAGTTTTAGACACAACTCTGCTAGTGCTGTAATAGCATAAATACTGGACTCAGGAACTTTTCTTAAAAGAAACGAGAGAATTTAAGTCTCAGATGTAATTGGAATCTTCACTTCGGAATGGAGTTGAAAATGCTATAGCCCAGTTATCTGTCTACTGCTTTTTATTAGCAGTTGCTCACATGTCTTGGGGTGGAGGGAGAGGAGGAATTGGCATCTTAAAAATTGGGTCAAAAAGCTGGGTGAGGGAATGTGTTCATCTTGGAAATGTTCTATTTAACATCTGGGGTGTGTACATCTGGTGTGGGAACTAAGGGATGCACTCCTGACATGATGTGATGTGAATAACACTTCACCTCCGTGGTCTTCCTTTTCAAGACCCATAACCCCAGTCCAATAACAAGAAAAACATCAGACAAACCCAAACTGAGGAACATTCTACAAAGTACCTGACCAGTACTCCTCAAATCTGTCAAGGTCATCTCAAACAAGGAAGGTCTGAGAAATGATCTCAGTCTAGATGAGCCTAAGGAGACACGATTACTAAATGTAATGTGGTATCTTGGATGGGATCCTGTTACAGAAAAAAAAGGACATTAGGTTAAAAAAGAAATATAAGTATGAAATTTAGTTAATTATGTGTTAAAATTGGCTCACTAGCTGTGATAAATATATCATACAGTGTAAAATCTAAAGAACATGAGAAACTGGGTACAGGGTATACAGGAACTATCTCAGCTTTTCTTAAATCTAATATTATTGTATAATAAAAGTTTACTAAAATATGTATTTCATGATTCCATTTATATAAATCCAAAAAAAAGCAGTCAAAACTAAACTGTAGTGCTTAGATATACATGACTGAATGGTAAAATATAAAGGAAAGCAATAAAGTGATTTTTCTCGTAGTCAGGTTAATAATTACCTTGTGGAAAAGAAGCAGACGGCAATTGGGAAATATTAATAGAATAAAATGTGCTTTGTAGATTCCTGCAGTGTTCTATCTTTTGACCTGGGTAATGATAGCAATACATTTGCTTGTAGTAAATCACTGAGTTGAATATTTTTGCATACTTTCTATATTTGTGCTCTATCTATCTACCTACCTATCAGGAGAAATATCTGGATGAAATAAGGGGATTCCATCAAGGAGTTGCTGGGGGGAATACCATGATACCATGAGAGAAGTTAGTTTAGTCAGATATTGCATCATCAACATCAGGGAACTCTGCAGGAAAGAGTCCTTGCGGAGACCTTCCAAAGTAATTCTGTCATATGATTCATGAGAACTAAAATGTGAGGACCTATCACACAGAGGGAATTGAACAAGATTAGAAGAATATCATTTATGTAGACTCCTTTTACTCCCGTCTCTTCCTCCCCTCAGTCCTGATCATGGAGGAGCATGAATCCATAGAAGAGAAAATAATATAGGTAAAGCAGACTGAAAGAACAGACCATGTCCCCTTTCCCAATGGGGTTTCCAATTATGGATCAGCCTTTTGCTGGGGAAAGGGATATTTAAATTGAATGTAAGATTGGTGTTTTAAAATTAGGCCACAGCAGACTTTTTAGGACCCAAGTTCCATGAGATCTGTACCTGTTATTGGCAAGATTTTGAGAAGAGAAATTTCCAAAGCATGTTTAATAGATAAAATTCAAGCCTTTTCTGTTTGTAAATTCACCCCATTACAAATTTCATTTCAGTAGACACCTTAAACATGTAGTTTGTCTTAAAACACAGAAACATGCACACATATGTCCATTTTTAAAGGTAGAACCTGATGATGAAATTTTTGTTTTCTTTCTTGCGTAAACCACACCCATAATAAATGTTCTATTATATTTTCTCTATATCTGGTTTCTTTGAAATCTGAACAAAATTTCAAAAAAATTAAGAATCTTAGCAATTACATCTCAGTACTAAATCCTTGTAGATGTTTCTCACATTTTTTTTCTCCTAAGCACTTTCAGCTTTACAATTCATATGTCACTATATGTTATTTTCACCAACTCATATTTATTAAATCTTTCTAAAGCTTTAAAGTCAGTTTTCATTAATGATAACTTTCTTGTATTAATCTTTCTTATGTTTTTATAATGTGTACTTAAATCTCAAACTTATTTGAGAACAAATATCAGGGACACTTGACCAGCTTTCAATT